>NC_134400.1:3743296-3930796 GCF_050003625.1 Haematobia irritans
TCTCTCGCTAGCTCTAACAGGCAATGGTATTAAGGAGTGAAGAAATTGGATTTTACGCGCCAAGTGATTGTTGTGCAAACGAAATTTATTTTAATTTTATTCTCACATATATATGAATAACAGAATGAACCTTAAGCCTAATGCTTATTGATGTGCAAAATGTGACTAATAGGAAATCTGAATATTCTCTGGACTTAATTGGTTTTAGGAAAACTACCAGTACGGCCTACGTCATCGTTGACATGTTGGTGTTTTCTCAATGCGAGAACTTAGACACTTGGTCAAGTACGTGAGGGGAAAAATTAAATTGACATAATTAAATAAGAATGTTATAAAGCTGATACATATAAGCGGTTGACATGTCATTTTATTACGGTTATACTAAAGAAATTACTAAACTTTGTACACCGAAAAAAGGTGTGTCACACTACTTAAGATATTTTCGGTATTCGAGAAAAAATTCTGGAATCGCTAACGCCTAAACGCGAAAAATAGTAAACTGTGTTTTAAAGGAAGAATAAACTAACTCGTACGAAAATTGAACTAAATTGTACTCCATATTTTAAGATTCCCACAAAGCGTTGTTAAAGGGTGATACGGTCAAAATTTGGTCAATATAAACTTGACGTATTTCTTTCAATTTTGCATTTAAAAAACCTGAACACCCCTCATTTTGAAGGTGTGTGTGTGTGTAGAATGTTGCTCCTATTTTGATTTTGGAATTCACTCTTCAGTTGTCAAAATGCCGTCCAAGCAAGAAGAGCAGCGTATCAAAATTTTGCTCGCGCATCGCGAAAATCGCTAAAAATTGCCAAATCAACTGTTACAAATGTAATTAAAGTGTTTGGGGAACGTTTGTCGACAACCAGGAAGTCTGGATCGGGGGGAAATCGAAAACCGGAAGCCGCTGAGACGACAAAGAGAGTTGCCGGTAGTTTCAAGCGAACCCCTAACCTCTCTCTCCGAGATGCCGCAAATAAGCTGGGTGTATCGTCTACAACCGTGCATCGAGCCAAAAAACGAGCCGGACTATCGACTTACAAGAAGGTAGTGACTCCAAATCGCGATGATAAACAAAATACGACGGCCAAAGCGCGATCCCGGAGGCTGTACACGACAATGCTGACGAAGTTTGACTGCGTGGTAATGGACGACGAAACCTGCGTCAAAGCCGACTACAAGCAGCTTCCGGGACAGGAGTTTTATACGGCAAAAGGAAGGGGAAAGGTAGCAGATATTTTCATGCACATAAAACTGTCAAAGTTCGCAAAGAAATATCTGGTTTGGCAAGCCATCTGTACCTGTGGCTTGAAAAGCAGCATTTTCATAGCTTCCGGGACTGTCAACCAAGAAATGTACGTGAAAGAGTGTTTGAATAAACGTCTGCTGCCTTTCCTGAAGAAACACGGTTGTTCCGTACTGTTTTAGCCGGATTTGGCATCTTGCCATTACGGTAAAAAGGCCATGGAGTGGTACGCCGCCTACAACGTGCAGGTGGTTCCCAAGGACAAGAACCCTCCCAACACGCCCAATTGAGAAATACTGGGCTATTGTCAATCGGAACCTAAAGAAGACCAAAAAAACTGCTAAGGACGAGCAGCAGTTCAAGGCAAACTGGCTTTCTGCCGCGAAGAAGGTGGACAATGTGGCTGTACAAAATCTGATGGCAGGCGTCAAGCGTGAGGCCCGGCAATTCGGATTTGGAAAAGCGAAAGCCTAACTGAATATTTTTCCTGAATTTTATACTAATTGAACTTGAAAAAGAAATTTAATTTGATTTTTTTAAATAAACGATTTCACCGATTTACACGCGTTTTCCCTTGACCAAATTTTGACCGTATCATCTTTTAAAACCAGGAAAATTTAATACCCTGTTTTACTTTTTAACTGCAGTTCACGAAATTACTCTGATAGAAGAAAAATTTAACTAAAAGTAAAGAATCATGACCATTTTAACAATACAGTAGTTCATTTTTAAAATTTTTGGGAATCGTACGAAAATTTTCATTTGCTTTAGTTCATATTGAACTTAAGCGTACGGTCATTGAATTTGAATAAGTTAAATTTAGCGTTAGTTTAACTACGGATTTTTTTCTGTGTAAGTGAGCCTGAAATATCGGGCTGTCACTATACCTAACCTAACATAACCTACCAAACATGGATCGTTAAAGGGGGAGTACGGTCTATATGGGGGCTATACTATAACATGGACCGATTCACACCATATTCGCCACACATACACTGTAAGTTTTTTAATGCGTAATTTACAAAATATTAAGGACAAAATTTAAAATAATGAAAATTTTAATTAAAATAAAGTTTATAATCTTTTCTTCAAACGTCGCATGTCTTTGAAATAATACAAATTTTCCTTAAAGTAAAGAAAGAATTTTTTGATTTAAATAAATCATCCATAAATTAACTGAACTATGTTAGTAAATCTTTAGATTTAAGATAAAAAGGCTTCAAATATAGGCTAAGACTTATTTTGAGTATTAAGCATCTTTGGTTTAAAACTTTTTTTGAATTAAGAAAACATTTATTTTGAAGCATCCGTTATAATTTGGAGTTTTAAACAGGATCATGTTTGTACGTGAACAGCTTTATTAATGTGCCATGAAAAGAGAATGAATATTCGATAAATGAGAGCCTGATATGTCCCTAAAATCTGTCTTTATTTTAATGAAGTCGCATCTTTAGCTCGGAATCAATACCAAAATCTTTAAGGGCAGGTCAAAATCTTTGGATCCAAGTAAACTTCTTTTGAACCTAAAATACTTCCAGATTTTGAACTTCAGGGACAAAATTGGGATGTCTAGATGCTCAAAATGTCAAATTGGAAGATCGGTCTATATGGGGGCTATACCAAAACGTGGAACGATTCATACCATATTCGCACATCTATTTACGGACCTAAAATATTTCCAGATTTTGAATTTTGAGCAAATGGGATAAATGGGTGCAATCCGAAGCATGGACCGATACACATCATCTTCGGCACACTTATTTATGGACCCAAAATACCCAAATATTTCCATATTTTGAATTTTGAGCAAATGGGATAAAAATTGCGGTGTCCAGAACACCAAGAAGTCAAATTAGGAGATTGGGCTATAGGGGGGCAATACCGAAACATGAACCGATACACACCATCTTCACTATACTTTTTTGTGGACTCAAACTACCTCTAGATTTCCAATTTCAGTCAAATTGGATAAAATGTCAGTGTCTAGATGCTCAAGGTATCTTAAAACTTCCTAACACCGTCTTATAAGGAGCCACCGTGGTGCAATGGTTAGCATGCCCGCCTTGCATACACAAGGTCGTGGGTTCGATTCCTGCTACGACCGAACACCAAAAAGTTTTTCAGCGGTGGATTATCCCACCTCAGTAATGCTGGTGACATTTCTGAGGGTTTCAAAGCTTCTCTAAGTGATTTCACTGCAATGTGGAACGCCGTTCGGACTCGGCTATAAAAAGGAGGTCCCTTGTCATTGAGCTTAACATGGAATCGGGCAGCACTCAGTGATAAGAGAGAAGTTCACCACTGTGGTATCACAATGGACTGAATAGTCTAAGTGAGCTTGATACATCGGGCTGCAACATAACCTAACCTAACCTAACCGTCTTATAAATTGTATGTAAGTCCATACGTGGTATATATCAAATCAAAAAGATCGATCAAATACGTATATAATTCAGTTTGACTAAAATTTCTATAGACATAAAAATGTGACAAAATTTTCTAGACATAAAATTTTAACAAAATTTTCTATAGAAATAAAATTTTCACAAAATTTTCTATAGAAATAAATTTTTCACAATAGGAATAAAGTTTTGACAAAATTTTCTATAGAATAAAATTTTGACAAAATTTTCAATAGAAATAAAATTTTGACAAATTTTTATATATAAATAGACAAATTTTGACAAAATTTTCTATAGAAATAAAATTTTAACAAAATTATCTATAGAAATAAAATATTCACAAAATTTTCTATAGAAATAAAATTTTGACAAAATTTTCGATAGAAATAAAATTTTGACAAAATTTTCTATAGAAATAAAATTTTGACAAAATTTTCTATAGAAATAAAATTTTGACAAAATTGTCTATAGAAATAAAATTTTGACAAAATTTTCTATAGCAATAAAATTTTGACAAATATTTCTATAGAAATAAAATTTTGACAAATTTTTCTATAGAAATAAAATTTTAACAAAATTTTCTATAGAAATAAAATTTTGACAAAATTTTCTATAGAAATAAAATTTTGACAAAATTTTGTATAGAAATAAAATTTTAACAAAATTATCTATAGAAATAAAATATTCACAAAATTTTCTATAGAAATAAAATTTTGACAAAATTTTCTATAGAAATAAAATTTTGACAAAATTTTCGATAGAAATAAAATTTTGACAAAATTTTCTATAGAAATAAAATTTTGACAAAATTTTCTATAGAAATAAAATTTTGACAAAATTTTCTATAGCAATAAAATTTTGACAAATATTTCTATAGAAATAAAATTTTGACAAATTTTTCTATAGAAATAAAATTTTAACAAAATTTTCTATAGAAATAAAATTTTGACAAAATTTTCTATAGAAATAAAATTTTGACAAAATTTTGTATAGAAATAAAATTTTGAAAAAATTTTCTACAGAACTAAAATTTTGACAAAAATCAAAAAAGATCGATCAAATACGTATATAAGTCAGTTTGAGAAAAATTTCTATAGACATAAAATTTTGACAAAATTTTCTATAGACATAAAATTTGGACAAAATTTTCTACAGAAATAAAATTTTAACAAAATTTTCTATAGAAATAAAATTTTCACAAAATTTTTCTATAGGAATAAAGTTTTGACAAAATTTTCTATAGAATAAAATTTTGACAAAATTTTCAATAGAAATAAAATTTTGACAAATTTTTCTATAGTTGACAAAATTGTTGACAAAATTTTCTGTAGAAATAAAATTTCGGTAGATTATTTTTGGCTCGAGTGGCAACCATGATTATGAACCGATATGGACCAATTTTTGTATGATTGGAGATCGGCTATATATAACTATAGACCGATATGGACCAATTTTGGTATGGTTGTTAGCGGCCATATATTAACACCACGTTCCGAATTTGAACCGGATCGGATGAATTTTGCTCCTCCAAGAGGCTCCGGAGGTCAAATCTGGAGAACTTTTTATATGGGGGCTATATATAATTATGGACTGATATGGACCAATTCTTGCTCGGTTGTTAAAGATCATATACTAACACCAAGTTCCAAATTACAACCGGATTGGATGAAATTTGCTTCTCTTAGAGGCTCCGCAAGCCAAATCTAGGAATCGGTTTATATGGGGGGCTATATATAATTGTGAACCGATGTGGACCAATTTTTGCATGAATGTTAGAGACCATATACTAACCCCACGTTCCACATTTGAACTGGATCGGATGCATTTTGTTTCTCTTAGAGACACCGCAAGCCAAATCTGGGGATCGGTATATATGGGGGCTATATATAATTATGGACCGATATGGACCAATTCTGATATGGTTGTTTAAGATCATATACTTATATCATGTACCAAATTTCAGGCGGATCGGATGAAATTTGCTTCTCTTTGAGGCTCCGCAAGCCAAATCTGCGGATCGGTTTATATGGGGGCTATATATAATTATGGACCGATGTGGACCAATTTTTGCATGGTTGTTTAAGATCATATACTAATATCATGTACCAAATTTCAGGCGGATCGGATGAAATTTGCTTCTCTTTGAGGCTCCGCAAGCCAAATCTGCGGATCGGATTATATGGGGGCTATACGTAAGAGTGGACCTATATGGCCCATTTGCAATACCATCCGACCTACAGCTACTTGTGGCAAGTTTCAAGTCGATAGCTTGTTTCGTTCAGAAGTTAGCGTGATTTCAAAAAACGGACGGTCGGACATGCTTAGATGGACTCAGAATTTATACTTTATGGGGTCTTAGAGCAATATTTCGATGTGTTACAAACGGAATGCAAAATTTTATATATAGCCCCCATCCTATGGTGGAGGGTATAAAAATTAAATTTATCTACAAGTAAATAATTGTTTGTCTGTAATAAAAAAAATTTAATTTAGCATTACGGACTTTGTTTCTGTGTCGTTTCCCAGAATCATTTAACATAGTGGCCAATTATAAGCACAGTTTGCCTTTGTGGAATGATAGGTAAATATTTTCTAAAATTTACTTTTCCCCCTTTCATCTTGATCTCCTGTGTAATGTGATCTTAGACATTATAGTTATACGATTATATTTCCATTTTTAAATTCAAATACCCTATCTAGCAGACCCTTTGACGAAGTCGCAATAATTCTTTCGTTAATCAAATAGGCTTTCAGTAAAAACTGTGTTGATTTTTTGTAAGTGAAAAACAAAATAAAACATTGTTTATGACAGCTGTCAAAACTTTTTATACTCACTTTAAACATGCACTTGCTCTGCAAAAACACTTTCCTATGGCTGACTCCCACAAGGATGTAACAATGCCACTGTCGAAGTAGCCTTGTTGTTTGTGAACTAAGATTGGTAAAGCTTCTCAAATGTCACCAACAACATTTTATGTGTGCGGCTTTTAGACCGATAACAAAACCAAAATTGGAATTTGAATACGGCTAGCCCATTCTGCCAGTCGCACCATTATGCCAGTGATTCAATTAGGAACAGTTTATTTTAAAATTTCAAATCTATTTACATACATTTGGCGATAAGCTTCTCGCTCGCTCTGCTCCCCCGCCATCATGGTTAGCCAATGTAATTTGACTCAATTGAAATTTCCTAGCAATTAGCTCAAAATCAACCCCATCCCCTTCTCCTTCCTCCTCCCTTGGTAGTATTTAATATTTGTGATAATGAGAAGAGGTCCTGGAAGCGACACAAACAAACCATATCTACAATACCATTCGTTCCAAAGACCTTCTTATTCCTTCTCTCGCTCTCTCCTTCTCTCATACATTGCCACTATTTTTCCATTGTGAAAAGGATTCATGCATTTTCAGCCAGGGATTTTTCGTTTTCGTGTTTTTCATTTTATTGTCATTTTGTTTATTTAACGTTAAATTAATTGCGGTCTCATATTTCGTTATGCAAAATTTCAACAATGTTGCTGATGTCCTTGTTTACTTAGTTACACTGCTTGAACGCATAATGCGACAGCAACATAAGCATCGACTTGGCCATATTTGCCAGAGATTACTTAAAAGCGGCAAATTTATTTACGTTGCTAATTGAAGTAGAAATTTGATGTGTAATTGTAGATGCTATGCCCTCTAAAAGTGCTTCACTATCTGAAGAGGATGGGGAAAACCATGTTTTGTTGGAGGTGTTTTCAATGGGTGGAGCTGGCGGTAACCGAGTTCATGGCCGTCGTTGAATATGCCACTGTAACTGACTGCTCTTGCTTATGCCATTGAAGTGGAAGAGGTTGTCTCAAGTGACTGTTTCACCAACGCCTTATTGATATTTTATCAGTGTGGATGTTCCACTCAAGTGTTGTCTTTGAAATCTTTTGTTTCTTTGAATCTGGTTACGTGGAGTTGGGATTTTGATTTTTGGAAAATTTACTGTACGATTAGCCGGAGAAAGGAGTCTGTCAAGATGTGCTAAGGATTTTATAATTTTGTAAATAATTCAATGCTAATTGCTTTCTTCAAGGGAGGTTTTCTTTTTTTAATACCCTCAACCATAAGATGGGGAATACATCTAGGTTATCAGTCCCAAAAGTTGACATTAAAAACCATGTAGCAAATAAATTCGTCATCGCTAGTCAACTCCAAGTTAAGCTAGACTGTTCCAGTACCATACGAATGAATACCCCTTATTGTAAGCGATCTCAAGATTTAACTTTTTATACACGTCGTAGTATATTTTGTGTAAGATCAGTAAGTTAGGTTAAGTATGGTGGAGCTCTGGGGTTATAGAAACGCTTACGCTTAAGATTCTAATGTCACTCGCACTTATCTTCTAACATATCAATGAAAGTGATCTACTTCTATACTAAGCTCCATGAAAGATAATCTTATTTTGATGTTCGGCCGAATCTGGGACTGAAAATGCAGGCGTCGAGTTATTACGCCGATTTTAGTCTCCTGATTTAAGTTTGCGATCACTTGATAGTACATGTTGCATGCGATCAGTAAGTAAGGTTAAGAATGGTGGAGCTTTGTGGGTTTAGAAACGCTCATACGAAGATTCTGTTGTCACTTGTAGTAAATTTCTAACTTATGAATTAGCGGGACCTACTCCATGCTAAAGGATCTCTTTTCTGATATTTGGCCTAATCGGGGAGTGAGAATGTAGGCGCCGAGTCATTTCGGCTATTTTGGTCGTAGCTGACCAATTTTTCCCAGCCAACGCCGCAGCCAAATACAGCCACTGAGATGACAAAAAGGTTGAATCAACTTCGTTCTCTGAATCGGAATACAGCCTATTACTGATATGCTAACTGCAGCAACACCGCTTCTCCGTTAATCCTTTCGTGGATCATGTTGGAAAAGCTGAAGCAATTGGGAAGGGTTCTAACCAACAATTTATCATGTCTCCCGAAAGAGATTGAAGACGACAGGAAGATCCGTGGTTTAGTACCCACTGTTATAAAGGGTGATACGGTCAAAATTTGGTCAATATAAACTTGACGTATTTCTTTCAATTCTGCATTTAAAAAACCTGAACACCCCTCATTTTGAAGGTGTGTGTGTAGAATGTTGCTCCTGTTTTGATTTTGGAATTCACTCTTCAGTTGTCAAAATGCCGTCCAAGCAAGAAGAGCAGCGTATCAAAATTTTTCTCGCGCATAGCGAAAATCCGAGCTACTCGCACGCAAAGCTGGCAAAATCGCTAAAAGTTGCCAAATCAACTGTTACAAATGTAATTAAAGTGTTTGGGGAACGTTTGCCGACAGCCAGGAAGTCTGGATCGGGGAGGAAATCGAAAACCGAAAGCCGCTGAGACGACAAAGAGAGTTGCCGGTAGTTTCAAGCGAAACCCTAACCTCTCTCTCCGAGATGCCGCAAATAAGCTGGGTGTATCGTCTACAACCGTGCATCGAGCCAAAAAACATACGAACTATCGACTTACAAGAAGGTAGTGACTCCAAATCGCGATGATAAACAAAATACGACGGCCAAAGCGTGATCCCGGAAGCTGTACACGACGATGCTGACGAAGTTTGACTGCGTGGTAATGGACGACGAAACCTACGTCAAAGCCGACTACAAGCAGCTTCCGGGACAGGAGTTTTATACGACAAAAGGAAGGGGAAAGGTAGCAGATATTTTCAAGCACATAAAACTGTCAAAGTTCGCAAAGAAATATCTGGTTTGGCAAGCCACCTGTACATGTGGCCTGAAAAGCAGCATTTTCATAGCTTCCGGGACTGCCAACCAAGAAATGTACGTGAAAGAGTGTTTGAATAAACGTCTGCTGCCTTTCCTGAAGAAACACGGTTGTTCCGTACTGTTTTGGTCGGATTTGGCATCTTGCCATTACGGTAAAAAGGCCATGGAGTGGTACGCCGCCAACAACGTGCAGGTGGTTCCCAAGGACAAGAACCCTCCCAACACGCCAGAACTCCGCCCAATTGAGAAATACTGGGCTATTGTCAATCGGAACCTAAAGAAGACCAAAAAACTGCTAAGGACGAGCAGCAATTCAAGGCAAACTGGCTTTCTGCGGCGAAGAGGGTGGACAAGGTGGCTGTACAAAATCTGATGGCAGGTGTCAAGCGTGAGGCCCGGCAATTCGGATTTGGAAAAGCGAAAGCCTAACTGAATATTTTTCCTGCATTTTATACTAATTGAACTTGAAAAAGAAATTTAATTTGATTTTTTAAATAAACGATTTCACCGATTTACACGCGTTTTCCCTTGACCAAATTTTGACCGTATCACCCTTTATTAGACCCTAGGAGTAGGGCAGAATCAGGAGCAAACGTGGTTCAATGGTTACAATGCTCGCCTAGCAAACAAAGGGTCGTGGGTGCGAGTCACCGTGGTGCAATGGTTAGCATGTCCACTTTGCATACATAGGGTTGTGGGTTCATCTCCAGTTTCGACCGAAATCAAAAACAAACTAAACATGTTTTTTTAATACCGTCAATACCGTTTTAATACCTAGCGAACAAAGGCTCGTGGGTGCGAGTCACCGTGGTGCAATGGTTAGCATGTCCACTTTGCATACATAGGGTTGTGGGTTCATCCCCAGTTTCGACCGAAATCAAAAACAAACTAAACATGTTTTTTTTAATACCGTCAACACCGTTTTAATACCTAGCGAACATAGGGTCGTGGGTGCGAGTCACCATGATGCAATGGTTAGCATGTCCACTTTGCATACATAGGGTTGTGGGTTCATCCCCAGTTTCGACCGAAATCAAAAACAAACTAAAAAAATTCAGCGGTGGATTTCTGAATGGGACATTTCTGAATGGTGACATTTCTGAATGTTTTAAAGCTACTCTAAGTGGTTTCTCCGACAAGTGGAATGCCGTTCGGATTCGGCTATTAAAAGGAGGTCCCTAGTCATTGAGCTAATAATAGAATCGGGCAGCAATTAGTGAAGGTAGAAGCTCTCCACTGTGGTATCACAATGGACTGAATAGTCTAAGTGAGCCTGCAATATCGCACTGAAAAAAAGCATGTCCGGTTCCAAAGATTTTGTCTTTACTTTAACAATTTTGGTATTGATTCCGAGCCAAAGAAGCGGAGAATACAAGTAAGGATACTTTTAAGACACAATTCTCTTTTAAATTTGGGTTTTGTGTACTTGCTTCAAGGAAGCAAATTGTAATTTTTCGCTTTTTCAGCTTTTTTTCCTTCATATGCTATCAAAGTCCTTTAAGACCGTGTTAACGACAACTTTATTTTCCAAATTAAGACTCGACTTCCAGTAGAAATTACGCTGTGCTTCAAGTAAAAAATGTCTTTAAAATAAAGTGTTGAAAAACATATCGTACACAAAAAAAAAATTTCACGAAAATTTTTCCAATTAAAATCTTAATTGAGTTTTAAAAAATATTCAATTAAAAATTTAATTGATTCAACAAATTTTTTAATTGAAATAAAAATCAATCACACAAATTAATAGTATCAATTTAACATTTAATTGGATCAATTAATTTTTTAATTGACTGTCAATTAATTTTTTAATTGATACTATCATTTCTGTGATTTCAATTAAAAAATTAATCGGATCAATTAATTTCGTGATTGAATCAGAAAAAAAATTTTTGAGTGTATATTTGAACGATTTTTTGCTTTGTAGTCAAGATGCAAAAATACAACAAAGACAAGTCAAATCACTTAATTATAAGGACAATACGACTTCATTGAAAAGTTTATCGACTTTTGGACAAGGAGAAAAACTTTATGTTAGAGAAATGCGTCTTCTAAATTTGCTAAATTTGCATTCGTATTTTAAAGACATGAAATCTTTGACCTCACGACAATATTTTTTTCAGTGCGGATGGCTACTATACTTAACCTCTCCTAAGGGTCGTTAATATTAACCCGATTTCGGCCGAATATGAAAAAGGTTTTCGACAGTGATTTATCTCTTCTCAGATATGTTGCTGTGTTTTACAGCTTTTTTATATAATGTGACATGCCGTTCGGAATCGGCGATAAGAAAAGGGCATATGGACACTAGAGAGCGTAGCACTCATTGATACGAGAGTTTACTTAACCAGAATGGACTAAATAGTCGAATTGAGCCTTAAATAACAAACTTCTTGTTTATCTAACCCATCATAAGGGTGAATCATTTAAGCTGCTCTCTTTTCTACCTCTCTTTTTCCAGTACACCGAAAGAATTCTCTTCGTTAATTTTACTATTAACTATTCTTCCTGAATTCTTCATTAAAATAACGAAATTTTCATTCATTTTCGTAAATTTTACGAAGAACATTTTACGAATATACGAAACTTCTACAAAACTTTTCTTCGTAAAAAGTTCGTACTTTTAACGAAACTTTCTTCACATTTCATGAATTTTGTGAAGAAGTTTTTACGAATATTTTACGAAACATTCTGCGTTCAAATTTCTTCATAAAAAGTACGAAACATTTTCTTTGAAATAACGAAGAAGTTTCATTGAAGTTGTAAAATTTCCGTTCGCGGCATTAAATTGTCTTTTATAATGTGCTTGAGTGTATTCCTTTATTCTATTTTTTTATGCAAGTCTATGCTACTTCTCATTTGGGTGATAACGCGCTATGAATAAAAGTGAAGCAATAAAACTAAAAATTATTCAAAAACTTAAGATGCAAAGTAGTGATGTCATTTTTCACACTTGCAACTACAACCAAATGCACTTTCGACTATAAATTTTTTTTCTAAAAGTTCGAACATTTTTCAGAAAAAAGTACGACATTTTTTCATAAAAAGTACGAACATTTTTCATAAAAAGTACGAAACATTTTCATAAAAAGAACGAAATTGTTTCATAAAAAGTACGAAGATTATTCATAAAAAATTCTTCATAAAAAGTACGAAATTTCTTCTTACAAACTACGAAAATTTTGGAAGAACTTTTCTTCGTAAAAAGTACGAAATATTTCGTACTTTTAATGAAAAGTTTCTTTGGTTGTAAAACAATGACAAATTTCGTACTTTTAACGAAATTTATC
This sequence comes from Haematobia irritans, assembly GCF_050003625.1. NCBI lineage: Eukaryota > Metazoa > Arthropoda > Insecta > Diptera > Muscidae > Haematobia > Haematobia irritans. The sequence continues at coordinate 3,755,980 of NC_134400.1, forward strand.
GTTCTTTTTACGAAGAAAATTCTTTCGGTGTAGTCAATGTATTTGAGATACTATTCCGTTTCACAGGACGGTCTTCATGAAAATTGACTGTTTTATATTATCAGCATGCTGTCTTTTCGAGGACATCGCAAACATGTCTCTACCAAAGAATGTCAAGGGGTCTGCAGAAGTGTAAAGGCAGCAGAAAATGCGATATAATATTTAGCACAAGTCCCTTAGCTGCATTCTTCGGACGCTGCCCTCAGAATGGAGAAAGAGTGCCTTCTCGGTATCCACCAGGACCCCTGTGCGAAGAATATTTTGTGAATAGACAACCACCTCCAACGAATGTCAGAAGTGATCTTCACTAATGAGAGGGAGTTGTCTAGTGTTAGGAAAGAGATTTTCTGCCAGCATAGCAGAAACATCTGATTCATGAATTATTTTAAAGCGGAAGCGTTGATCTAATAGGAGGTTAATCCAGCTACAATTTCACAGAAGAATCTTTCCTTCTAATGACTATAAAAAGTAGCTTCAGCTCAACTAAAACCGACCAGTATAGTCGTCTCAACTTCTTTTTATCCAGGGATTTGAAATCATTATGGCTGATGCGATGACCATCGAAGACCTCATGACACACGTCCCCTATCCGCCTGTTACCTCACTAAACATATCCACTCATCCCAGATTATTGTGAACACATCTCATCGTAGATGCCAAGTTTCCAGTTCTAGTTAAAGGTTAATAGATTCACTCTAACAACAACATCCTTCTTATCCTTTCCTATCAGGCATAAATTCCAAGGTAGTTCTTTTTATTTAACACTTTTCCCGATATGCATTTCTATGATATGACTCCGCTTCATAACTCTGCCCTATCGTAGTATTTCACCCTATTCCCTGTTGATTTAAAACAAAAGTAGTGGAACTATTTTCAAATTGATTTCCTCCAATTACAGGATATTAATGTTCGACACTATACCAAAACCATTATTCCACAACTATACCACAATCATTCTTTAGTTTCCTTTGAAACGGAGTAATTTTTCTATGGCAACAAAAAGATTCTGGGACAATGATGAAAGATAAACATATCCTTTTGGTTTGGTAAAAATGTATCAAGAGTAAAGGAGAGATTGTTGAATATATATAAATAGCGGAGGGGATGTATACCGTTACAATGGTTCTAGCTTTTGTGTTGCTGACAAATATTTCCAAATGGATATACAACACGGTTGTGCATCCTATACACTAGTGACTTTTTGTCCTCCATTGTCGCTTGGTTAAAGAGGTCCTTTTTCTTTCACCTTAACATATGTTACGTTAACTGATTTCATATGGGCGGTTATACGATTCTCGGGAATCCTGTGGTGTTTCTCTGCATTGTATCGTAGACTGAAGAACTAGTCAACATCATATTTCCCTAAGATTGTATTTGGTTGTTATTCCTCTATGTTATGCTTTGTGGAATGTCACCGAAAGGAGTTCCTTTGTAGTATGTGGCTGTATCACCTTAACTATGGCTGCAGGATATCACCGTGTCATTTGGTTTCCTTTTGATTCTTTTGGCTCACATGAGATTGCCGTATTTGATTTCCGCTAAATTGACTCGATTTGTTATTTTTTATAGTTTATTTATGTTATATTCGACTCTAGTACTACGTTCTATGTATGTAGAAAAGAATTGCATTGTTTCCATCCAAATGCCATTGGAATGAAGGAAAAAAAACAACAAACTTCAACTACTCGAGGTTTATTGAACTTTAGTACCTTGTCTATGTCATTTTTCAGATGAGCTTTTCTCATATCATCCGGATTGAATGTAGGATTTTGATTAAAAAATTCGTTTGAATTTTATGATGATGACAAGTAGGAAAATATGAATTCGTTTCGTTTTGCTTGATCAACTTCAATTCAATCTGGGTGATAAAGATACAAGAGATAGGGACTTCGAATGATTACCCATCACTTAAAGAAAATTGAAAGATACCAAAGGATTGTAGTTGATTTAAGGATTATACAAAAAGGATAATACACTGAGAGGAAAACAAATATTTGTGAAATCCATATTTAATATAGCTTATGTTATGTCAAGATCTAGGTTAAGGTTTCTTATAAATGGCTATAAATTCGGAAAGTGAGGTGTTAAATTGAAAAGAGAATTGAGGTTTACCTCTCAAGCGTTCTTTTTATTATCATAAATATTAGAACACATTTAAATATCCTGCCGATTCAGGTTGTCCGTCCGTCACTCATTTTTTTTTTTAAATACGCACGATACAGGTACAATTAATTTGGCCCCGCATTCCAAAATTTAAATACAGGGGAAACCGTTTGGATAAGAAGATACTTTGCCCCACTATTGGATGCATTATTAGCGCGAGACATTCTGAAAAAAATTCCATTCATATCGGACTTTGGGTCAAGTTAGATGGCATCTGGTTACTTTAGGATTACATGGACTTTTCAGTCCATTGTGATTCTCTCGGAGGATCCCGAATGGCGGTTTACATTACTGTGAAACCACTTACAAAAGATTCGAAATACTCAGAAATTTCAACAGCATTACTAAAAAAAAGCTATCGCTGAAAATCTTTATGATGTTCTGTCGAAACAGGGACTTAACTCAAGATGCTTTAAATGCCAGACAGGCTTCTAACCATTGCACCATGGTGGCTCCTGGGATCCTAGCTTGGTTTTTAGCTCTTGTGTATGAGGAAGTGCCATTGGAACCTACATAAAATGTATTTGGGATTCGATCCTTTGGTGGAAGGTAAATCGTGCGACGAAATCGAAAGGCGTTTGGATGATGTGTCCACTGACTCTTCTCATCAAATATTGGCGTAAAGAGTTTCAACGTGATCTCATTTCAATTTTTGATGAGTCACATCTAGGTGCCATTAGCCATCAGCTGCCACTGTTGAGAAATTGCCAAACATTCCCCATTAGGTTAGGTTAGGTGGCAGCCCGATGTATCAGGCTCACTTAGACTATTCAGTCCATTGTGATACCACATTGGTGAACTTCTCTCTTATCACTGAGTGCTGCCCGATTCCATGTTAAGCTCAATGACAAGGTTCCTCCTTTTTATAGCCGAGTCCGAACGGCGTTCCACATTGCAGTGAAACCACTTAGAGAAGCTGTGGAACCCTCAGAAGTGTCACCAGCATTACTGAGGTGGGATAATCCACCGCTGAAAAACTTTTTTGGTGTTCGGTCGAAGCAGGAATCGAACCCGCGACCTTGTGTATGCAAGGCGGGCATGCTAACCATTGTACCACGGTGGCTCCCAAACATTCCCCATTGAAGGTGTCCGAGATTACTGAGACAGAAGAAATTTCTAGAGATCACGTTTTCATATCCTATTGGAACTTGGGCATGACAAAACTGTCGGATACCACGTTTGCTTATTCCGGAAAACCGGGAAACCTTAGTACTGTTTCACAGCAGTGTCTCGCGATATTTAAGGCTAATCCGAAAGAGTGCATGTATGATTTCATGACAGAAGACGAAACGTTGTTCTATTGCTATATATTGCTTCACCGAATATGAAGAACTTTCAAATCAGTAGACGGCAGATTAAACCAGTAAATGGCAAATCAATCAATAGATGCTTCGAATGGTTTAGAATATCCAAAAGATTTGTCTGAGGGGTTTTTTTTATTATTAATATTATTTATTATTCTATTAAAAACTTTACAATAATGTTCCTGAGACAGAAGGAATTTCTGGAGATCAGGCACTCATATCCTACACGAATTTTAGGCATGTAAAAACTGTCGGTTACGCGTTTGCTTTTTTTTAAGGCTGTTTCACAGCAGTGTTTGGCACTATTGAGGCGTAATCCGAAAGATTTTATGCATGGTTTAATGACAGAGGCAGAATCGTGGATATATTGCAACATACCGGTGAGGAAGAAATTGAAAATCAGTAGACGGCAGATCACATCTTTAAACGTGGTTTGGATATTCAAAAGGTTTGCCAGTGATTCCTGAGGCAATAGCAATTTCTGGAGATCATCAAAGGCATGATCCACATCGGTAACCCGAACGAGAGTAAAGTTATCACAATGATGCACTATTACGAGCAACAAACAGTTCAAATTGGGGAAGAAAAACGTCCACATTCACTACAGTTAGCTTACGTGTAGTGGCGCTCCGATATTTTAGGCTCAATTAGTGTTAAGCGATTCTATGTTAAGAACAATGACAAGGGATCTCTTTTTATAGACGAGTCCACTTAAAGACACTCAGAAATCTAACCAGCATTACTGAGAACGGATAATTTTGAAGTTCTGTCGAAACTGGAACTGAACACATGACTCCTTTTATCTAAGGCAGGCTTGCTAATCACCGCACCATGATGATTAGGTTAGGTATAGTGGCAGCCCAATATTCCAGGCTTACTTAGACCATACAGTCCATTGTGATACCATAGTGGTGAACTTCTTTCTTATCACTGAGTGCTGCCCGATTATGTATTTTGTTCAATGACAAGTGACCTCCTTTTTAAAGCCGAGTCCGAACGGAGTACCACATTGCGGTGAGCCCCACTTAGAGAAGTGAACCCCACTCAGATATGCCACCAGCATTACTGAGACGATATAATCCACCGCTGAAAAACTGTTTGGTCGAATCTGAGTTTGAACGTACAACCCTGCATATGCAAGGTGGACATGGTAACCATTGCACCACGGTGGCTCCCATATGGTTGACTTTGGTACCGCATCGGCTCATACAACTCCCGCCACAGTCAAATTGGTCTACACCAAGATCTATGTCTCATGTACGGTGATCTATTGATTTCGTGCCTCGCATCATATTTTTGGTTCTAAAGAAACTCTCTTGAATGGGGCTTCGTCTGGGCCAGGTTTAGGGTCTTTACTATTTTTGTTTTTTGCTTTCCATTAGCAATGAAATCGAATACATTTCCCTTCGTAACCTTTTTTATTAATCCATTTGCCTTTTCACAATTGCATATGAATATCGAATTTTGACATCTTCTGTTCCCCCCAAATTCCATCTCCCATCCGCTTTAGCCAACTAACGAGTAAAACAAATTAAAAGACTACTTAATGACTTTTTCTCGTCATACTTCAGGACAATGACATTGTATGAAATTCATTCAAAGATTACTACCACAAAAATCATTAATAAAAATCAAAAAATGAAGGCGTAACGAATAATGTCACGTTTCAAAATTAGTGATGTCAGTAAGCAAAGTTGTAACAAAATTGAAATACACTGATAGCCAAACGGCAACCAAGTAGCAACCAGAAAGGATTAATCTCCTTCGATACAAACACAAGGAAATATTGGCCTAGCTTTTGTTGGTGGCAATGAATCAAACAATGGATGACAAATTTTATTAATTATGAGCACAGCAAAATTAAATCAACCAAAACATTGAGGGGGTGAATTTAGAATGCATTCCATGGAGCCATATTTTCTTTAAGTGTCTATAAAACTCTTAAATACAATTAATTTCAATGCTTGTCGGAACATAAAAATTTATTTTGGAAAAATATAATTAACACCACATTTTCGGGAGTTTTTCGTTGCAGCTTAGCAGCTAACACATTGCCAAACATATGATAGTCATATCAGTGATATGAGAGAGTGTTTTTCTTTACTTAAGCAATGTCATATGTAAATGACACCAACGGAGGGGATGGAGGGTATTCGAATGGTTTACACCAAATTTAATTTGCTATAACACCATCATCTTCATCACAAATCACAATACAGATGTCATACAAATCATTATCTTTGAAATGGAACACAAGGTCTTTACTTTAGTCCCCTTGGAAAAATATTCAACCACGTGCCTTGAAGCAACTTATTTTCAAAGAATTTTTTTTTTGTTTTTGAAAAAGTTTGGAATGGGGATCTAGGGTAACAAACCCTTCTTAACCAATATGGAGGTTCTGCTTTGTGACATTTGACATTCGCCCATGGGTCCCCCTTTTTAAAGGCGAGTGTCCAAAGTTGACACTTAATTATCTCCCATGTAATGCTTCATGCCTTGCGTCTCTTATCTTAGAAGACATCTTCACCATGAATCTACAAATGATGGTAAAGTAAGTAAGTGACATTGGCTTTGGCGTCAGCGGAAAAATGTCAAGTGTTTGGTTTAAACCAAAGGAATGAGCTATGATCTCTTTTGCCTAAGAAATGACACGTGATTAAAGATTAGATTTTTTTCCAAAGGCATTCCAATTCGAAAATAGATTTTGTTTTCCATTTCCTCATTAATTGTGCAGGAGATGAAAAATGATTGAGCTCATAGAATGGGATATATTTTCAAGGAAATTAATTAGTGTTTATAATGGTATTCAGAGGCAAGGGATTTTGAAAAAAATATTGTCTTAGTTTGAAAAAAAAAAATATTAGTTCCAGAAAATTTGGTCCTTAAACATCGCAGTGAAGGGAATTTCAGTGAAACCTGTGAGATGTTGACACACGCGGTCGAGTAAGTTGATGTTGACAATATGTCCTACAGAAAAAAAGTTTGACAAATTTTTCTATAGAATGGAAATTTTTACAAAATTTTCTATAGACATAAAATTTTGCAAATATTCACTATAGAAATAAAATTTTGCAAAAATTCTCCATAGAAATAAAATTTTGCAAACATTTTCTATAGAAAAAAAATTTGCAAAAATTTTCTACAGAAAAAAAAAATTTACAAAAATTTTCTTTAGAAATAATTTGCTGACAAATTTTTCTATAGATACAAAATTTTGACAAAATTTTCTATAGAAATAAAATTTTGCAAAAATTTTCTACAGAAATACAATTTTGCAAAAATTTTCTATAGAAATAAAATTTTAGCAAAATTTTGTATAGAAATAAAATTTTGCAAACATTTTGTATAGAAATAATATTTTGCAAAAATTTTCTATAGAAATAAGAATTTGCAAAAATGTTCTATAAAAAGCAAATTTTGCAAAAATTTTCTATAGAAATAAAATTTTGCAAAAATTTCCTATAGAAATAACATTTTGACAAAATTTTCTATAGAAATAAAATTTTGACAACATTTTCTATAGAAATAAAATTTTGCAAAAATTTTCTATAAAAATAAAATTTTGCAAAAATTTTCTATAAAAATAAAATTTTGCAAAAATTTTCTATAGAAATAAGATTTTCCAAAAATTTTCTATAAAAATAAAATTTTGCTAAAATTTTCTATAGAAATAAAATTTTGACAAATTTTTCTATAGAAAAAAAATTTTGACAAATTTTTCTATAGAAATAAAATGTTAACACAATATTCTATAGAAATAACATTTTGACAAAATTTTCTATGAAAATAAAATTTACACAAAACTTTCTACAAAAGTAATAAATGTTGACAAAATTTTCTATAGAAATAAAAATTTTGGCAAAATTTTTCTATAGACATACAATTTTGTAAAAAATTTATATAGAAATACAATTTTGTAAAAATTTTATATAGAATTAAATTTTGCAAAAATTTTATATAGAAATAATATTTTGCAAAAATTTTATATAGAAATAAAATTTTGCAAAAATTTTATATAGAAATAAAATTTTGCAAAAATTTTCTATAGAAATAAAATTTGGAAAATTTTTCTATAGAAATAAAATTTGGAAAATTTTTCTGTAGATATAAAATTTTGACAAAATTTTCTATAGAAATAAAATTTTGGCAAAATTTTCTATAGAAATTAAATGTTGACAAAATTTTCTATAGAAATAAAATTTTGCAAAAATTTTCTATTGAAATAAAATTTAGCAAAAATATTCTATAGAAATGAAATTTTGCAAAAATTTTCTATAGAAATAAAATTTTGCAAAAATTTTCTATAGAAATAAAATTTTGACAAAATTTTCTATAGAAATAAAATGTTGACAAAATTTTCTATAGAAACAAAATTTTAGAAATAACATTTTGACAAAATTTTCTATAGAAATAAAATTTTGCAAAAATTTTCTAAAGAAATAAAATTTTGCAAAAATTTTCTATAGAAATAAAATTTTAGCAAAATTTTCTATAGAAATAAGATTTTGCAAAAATGTTCTATAAAAAGCAAATTTTGCAAAAATTTTCTATAGAAATAAAATTTTGCAAAAATTTGCTATATAAATAAAAGTTTGCAAAAATTTTCTATAGAAATAAAATTTTAAAAAAATTTTCTATAGAAATAAAAATTTAGACCTAATTTTCTATAAAAATAATACATGATGAGAAAATTTTATATACAAATAAAATTTTGACAAATTTTTCTATAGAGAGGAAATTTTGACAAAATTTTCTATAGAAATAAAATTATGACAAAATTTTCTATAGACATAAAAATTTTTAACAAAATTTTCTATAGAAATAAAATTATGCAAAAATTGTCTATAAGAATAAAATTTTGAGAAAAATTGTATATAAGAATAAAATTTTTAGAAAAAATTCTATGGGAATAAAATTTTAAGAACATTTTCTATACAAATAAAAATTTTGACAAAATTTTCTATAGAAATAAAGTTTTGAGAAAATTGTCTTTAGAAATAAAATTTAGACAAAATTTCTATAGAAATAAAATTTTGACAAAATTTGCTGTAGAAAGAAAGATTTCGATAATTTTTTCTATAGAAAGAACAATTTTGAAAAAAAAAATTCTATAGAAATAAAATTTGACAAAAATTTTTTATTGAAATAAAATTTTGACAAAATGTTCTATAGAAATAAAATTTTGTAAAAATTTTCTATAGAAATAAAATTTTGCAACAATTTTCTATAGAAATAAAATTTTGCAAAAATGTTTTATGGAAATAAAATTTTGCAAAAATTAAACTTTTAGAAAAATTTGAAATAAAATAAATAAAATTTTGACGAAATTTTCTAAATTCTAGAAATAAAATTTTGACATATTATTATGATTATTTTGTCAAATAAAATTTTGACAATATTTGCTATAGAAATAAAAATTTTGATAAATTTTACTATAGAAAGAACAATTTTGAAAAAAAAAAATCTATAGAAATAAAATTTTGACAAAATTTTTTTATTGAAATGAAATTTTGACAAAATGTTCTATAGAAATAAAATTTCGTAAAAATTTCCTATAGAAATAAAATTTTGCAAAAATTTTCTATAGAAATAAAATTTTGCAAAAATGTTTTATGGAAATAAAATTTTGCAAAAAATTAAACTTTTAGAAAAATTTGAAATAAAATAAATAAAGTTTTGACAAAATTTTCTAAATTCTAGAAATAAAATTTTGACATATTATTATGATTATTTTGGGCTCGAGTGGCAACAGTGCGTGTCTTTATTTGTTTTTGTCTGTAAAATTGTAGCCAAAAAAATTTGTTAAAATTTATTTAAAAGTCATAAATTATGGGATTTTTGTAGAATTTTCATAACGGTTACGGTTAATTAAGTTTCCGTTTTTTTTTAACAACGGAAATTAAAACCTCAAATTTGGTGATTGAATAACCGGTTTTTTAACCCAATTTCTTAAAATGGATACAAGGGAAACTCCTTCAAAAATGTAACAATAGTAAAGTAATAAAGGTTCGAAATGAAATGTAATAATTTCCGCTTCATATGACCGATGGTCATAAATATGTAAATTTTTCCCGAAGACATTATGCCAAAGCGAAGAATAAGAAAAATATTACAAAATTCCTGTTCCATGCAACAAGATGCTGGAAAAGGTTTCATATCTCTCACAGCATCCCCTTTCAAGTATTGGACATCAATCAACACAAGAAAAGGACAAAAAAAACGAACAACTCAAAATATGCAAAACAATGATCCCGAAATCGCCGTGACATAACTTGAGGAACAATTTTCCATGTTCACAATCATGTTTATGGACCAAATTTGCATAAAAAACTATTTGTGGTATTATTTAAAGCATCCCAGACAGACACTAATTATTTTGGAAAGGAACCACCGAAGAAACACCGAAATGTCTTTGGGAAAGAGGATGCAGAACACGTAGAAAAAAAAAAACAACAACCAAAATGATTACATAAATCTAAATTATGAGTCCCATTAGGGTTGTTTAAATGGACAGACAAATGAATGAGTAAATGGACTTGTGTTCTGGTCGACCATTATGTCATGTTTCCATGGTCCTGTTTCTAGCATACGCACAGATGGACGGACGGACGGACATGTAGACTAATCGCTCTTTGGGACATTTCAACACCAATTGTATCATTGTGTCATCATCATCGTCAGGCATTGGCATTATAGGTCCTGTTTAAAATTCATTTGTATCCCATTTCTAGTGTTAATGTGTGTTAATTCAGTCTTGGATCTATCTGTGAAGGCTTAGGTACCCCTTTTTGGATTGCCATACATGATTGTCCTTATTATGGCTGTGTGTATGGGTATGTTTTCAGGATATTTATGGCCGGTTTGTTGTTGGTTCCTTGTAGATTTTCTTTGGTTTGAGAATGTTAGTGGTATGAATGCTTCCCCTTACCAAACCAAACTGTTGAACATTAAGCTACCATTTAATTTAATGTTCCTGGCATTCATTCTACTACAGCATTGAAACGGTTTCGATTTTCTTAGCTAACAAACGAGTGCATATTTTCGAGAAGAAGAGAACAAAAAACGTAAAAGATTTATTTTATCAAGTCCATTTTGCACAGTTGGGAGAAGAAAAGGGTTAAAAGGGTGCCTTGACTCGGCAAGGATATTAAGAGTTCATTTATTCGCTTAATGGGATTTAAAGTAAAAAAATGTGATGATATTTATGATGATGAGGTTCTAAGGATGAGAAGAAATGTTGATAAATCCTTTAGTCTAAAACAAAAATGTTTTGAATTGAATATTCGTACGTAGAAAAAATTTCACAGTGGTTTACTGGAGGCTAACCCAATTACAATCTGTGATGAAAAAGAAAAAAGATTTTGAATTTGTGTTAATGATGTTTTTAGTCGGTTTCAAATTTAAAGGGTGATACGGTCAAAATTTGGTCAAGGGAAAACACGTGTAAATCGGTGAAATCGTTTATTTAAAAAATCAAATTAAATTTCTTTTTCAAGTTCAATTAGTATAAAATTCAGGAAAAATATTCAGTTAGGCTTTCGCTTTTCCAAATCCGAATTGCCGGGCCTCAAGCTTGACACCTGCCATCAGATTTTGTACAGCCACCTTGTCCACCTTCTTCGCCGCAAAAAGCCAGTTTGCCTTGAACTGCTGCTCGTCCTTAGCAGTTATTTTTGGTCTTCTTTAGGTTCCGCTTGAAAATAGCCCAGTATTTCTCAATTGGGCAGAGCTCTGGCGTGTTGGGAGGGTTCTTGTCCTCAGGAACCACCTGCACGTTGTTGGCGGCGTACCACTCCATGGCCTTTTTACCGTAATGGCAAGATGCCAAATCCGGTCAAAACAGTACGGAACAACCGTGTTTCTTCAGGAAAGGCAGCAGAAGTTTATGCAAACACCCTTTCACGTAAATTTCTTGGTTTACAGTCCAGGAAGCTATGAAAATGCTGCTTTTCAAGCCACAGGTACAGATGGCTTGCCAAACCAGATATTTCTTTGCGAACTTTGACAGTCTTATGTGCTTGAAAATATCTGCTACTTTTCCCCTTCCTTTTGCCGTATAAAACTCCTGTCCCGGAAGCTGCTTGTAGTCGGCTTTGACGTAGGTTTCGTCGTCCATTACCACGCAGTCAAACTTCGTCAGCATCGTCGTGTACAGCCTCCGGGATCGCGCTTTGGCCGTCGTATTTTGTTTGTCATCGCGATTTGGAGTCACTACCTTCTTGTAAGTCGATAGTCCGGCTCGTTTTTTGGCTCGATGCACGGTTGTAAACGATACACCCAGCTTATTTGCGGCATCTCGGAGAGAGAGGTTAGGGTTTCGCTTGAAACTACCGGCAACTCAGCGGCTTCCGGTTTTCGATTTCCCCCCGATCCAGACTTCCTGGCTGTCGACAAACGTTCCCCAAATACTTTAATTACATTTGTAACGGTTGATTTGGCAACTTTTAGCGATTTTGCCAGCTTTGCGTGCGAGTAGCTCGGATTTTCGCGATGAGCGTGCAAAATTTTGATACGCTGCTCTTCTTGCCTGGACGGCATTTTGACAACTGAAGAGTGAATTCCAAAATCAAAATAGGAGCAACATTCTACACACACACACCTTCAAAATGAGGGGTGTTCAGGTTTTTTAAATGCAAAATTGAAAGAAATACGTCAAGTTTATATTGACCAAATTTTGACCATATCACCCTTTAAATTTGAGATTGCATTATCATTCATTTTAGGCCAATAGTTGTTGTGGGTTAGATAAACTCTGGAGATGTAAAGGAGAGCTCTCGATATTAATAATACCCTAATTTACAAAAAATGCTTTTTATACGGAGTGCTGCAAGTCTTTTACTTTATTCTGACCAATATCGAAGTTGTGAGGTTAGGAATGGAATAAAACCAAATCTATCACTGCAAATGACCATATAATCAAGCATGTCTCAATTTACGATGATATTTAGTTTGTTTATATATTTTGTTTGTTTGTTTATTTCATCTTCCTTGAATTAATACAATCCTTAATGATGATTACTGTATACTGTGCTACAGGGAAAAGTAGTTCATATTTTGGAATGATAAAATATAGTGGTCTTTCAGAACGGTCCTTAACGGCCACATAGATCAATTAGACTTTGAGTGTAAATTTGAGATATTTTCCTTGAGAATTAATTTTAACTTAAAAATTTAGAGAAATTAAGTACATACATATCCTTTGCAAAAATTTTTAAATTGTTAGCTAACATTGCTCTAACGGAAATTTATGAAATTGGAGGTAAAATATGTGAATGAATTTGAATAAGGGCATACAAAATAAAATAAAAATGTCAGAACTTCAAAAAGCTGACATTCAAATATAAAACCCTTTATTTTGTTTTTTTTTTAATATTAGATTTAATAATTAATAATTAATTTACTTTAATATGTGTGCTTTTCTCTATAATCTTTAATTTTATAAATAATTTTCATAATTTACAATTATTTTTTTTTTTATTTTACCATTAACTTTTATTCCTCTATTAACTATCACTCCTTTACGGATCACACTTTCTATATCCACTATACATTTCTATTGATTTCACTTTAACATTTTGATTTGTCTTGTCATTATATTTTTGTTATTTACTCGCGACAACTTTATTGGACATCTAACAAAGGTTAATGTGTCTCGCCCCCCCCCCCCCCCCCTCGTCATCCTTTTTAATTCTGTCAGAGAATTGGTTGTGGTTTTGACATTGTAATGGTTTTGCCGGGTATTGCATTAATTTATCGATGGTAGACAATTGATAAAAATCCGGTTAAAATATCATTAGTCATAAAATGGATTTGAGGTGTAAAGAGCTAACCTATTTGCTATATCTTTAATGGTTAGATATTAGACAAGGGAATTATTCCATGTCGACCAGAAATGAATGCATTAAAACAATCAAAGACAATTGAAGGATAATGAACCTAAGATTTGGATATAAATTCAAAGTCATGCTGAAATAATTGCATAAAGAAGACTAAGGAGAAATTGAAGGAGGGCGGATACAATTCGGGGTATTTAGAATGGGTATACATGTTTTTGTTTAAAAAAAGTCGAAAGTATTTCAAAAAGTAAAATTTTATATTAAATGATAATAAAACTCATTGGAGGCAAATGCGAAAAAAAGTTACCAGAATTTAGTCAAACACAATCGGTAGAACGTGTTTTCATAAAAATCAAAATTAGCCAGCAAAAAAAAAAACAAAAATGAGTAAAAATTTTCCGTTTGAATCCGGAAGGATGCAAAATTGGCGTAGATGCGGTGAATTTTTCATGGGCCTGTCGTAGGATGTAGCCTAACATTTCAACAACCGTTGCACTGAATTTTCACAACCTCTTAAGGTGTGTTCCGCATACAGTGTTTTGAATGTATTTATAAAATTCTGTGATATTTTATACCCTCCACCATAGGTTGGGGGGGGGGGGGGGGTATATTCACTTTGTCATTCCGTTTGTAACACATCGAAATATTGCTCTAAGACCCCATAAAGTATATATATCTGGGTCGTGGGGAAATTTTGAGTCGATCTGAGCATTTCCGGCCGTCCGTCTGTTGAAATCACGCTAACTTCCGAACGAAACAAGCTATCGACTTGAAGCTTGCCACAAGTAGTTGTTATCGATGTAGGTCGGATGGTATTGCAAATGGGTCATATCGGTCCACTTTTACGTATAGCCCCCATCTAAACGGACCCTCAGATTTGGCTTGCGGAGCCTCTAATAGAAGCATATTTCATCCGATCCGGCTGAAATTTGGTACATGGTGTTGGTTTATGGTCTCGAAAAACCATGCTGAAATTGGTGCACATCGGTCCATAATTATATATAGCCCCCATATAAACCGATCCCCAGATTGGGCTTGCGGAGCCTCAAAGAGAAACAAATTTCATCCGATCCGCCTGAAATTTGGTACATGATGTTGGTATATGGTCTCTAACAATCATACAAAAATTGGTCCACATCGATCCATAATTATATATAGCCACCATATAAACCGATCCCCAGATTTGGCTTGCGGAGCCTCAAAGAGAAGCAAATTTCATTCGATCTTGCTGAAATTTGGTAGATGGAGTTGGTATGTGGTCTCTAACAATCTTACAAAAATTGGTCCACATCGGTCCATAATTATATATAGCCCCCATATAAACCGATCCCCAGATTTGGCGTGCAGAGCCTCGAAGAGAAACAAATTTCATCCGATCCGGCTGAAATTTAGTACATGGTGTTGGTATATGGTCTCTAACAACCATACAGAAATTGGTCCACATCGGTCCATAATTATATATAGCCCCAATATAAACCGATCCCCAGATTTGGCTTGCAGAGCCTCGAAGAAAAACAAATTTCATCCGATCCGGCTAAAATTTAGTACATGGTGTTGGTATATGGTCTCTAAAAACCATGCTGAAATTGGTCCACATAGGTCCATAATTAGATATAGCCCCCATATAAACCGATCCCCAGATTTGGCTTGCGGAGCCTCATAGAGAAGCAAATTTCATCCGATCCGGTTAAAATTTGAAACATGGTGTTAGTATATGATCTTTAACAACCGTGCTAGAATTTGTCCATATCGGTCCATAATTATATATAGCCCCCATATAAACCGTTCTCCAGATTTGACCTCCTAGCCTCTTGGAGGAGCAAAATTCATTCGATGCGTATATACTTGTTTAATTTTTAATTTTTTGGTGATTTTTAATATTTTCTAACGCTTGCTTGGAAGTTTTGACTTTAAATACTTTCAAAAATTCGCAATTTTTTTCGAAGGAGAGGACATTTTTGGAAGTGTTTTTAAAATTATGACTTTAGAAAAATTTCCAAATTTTATTTTTGCTGCGTGGCATTGACTTCTATGGTTGTAATGAAATATGTTTTCCTTCACGTGTAATTTTTTTATACATACGAGTATGTACTTGAAGCCCCTCCAATAAATTCCATTAGCTTCAATATATAGTTGGCCTGTCATAGCCCTGTATCTCCGGGATTGAATATGTGGGTGAATTATGAATATGACAAGTGCTGACATGAAAATGTCGATGCTATATGACAATGGTGATAAATATGGATTAATATAGCTAAAGTGTCAATTTGTTAAGTAGCAAAATCCATTAAATTCTAAAGTTTAAGGTCAAGAGTATCAAAAGCTGTGAGTATGGCTGAAAAGTCCATGCTACTGTGGCTATATTTGAAAAAAAAAAAAAATAATAATAATAAAATCTTTTTGGTAATGGAATATGTATATCTGTGACATTGAACTTTGATTTGGAGCCTTAGAAATGTCTACGATATCCGCATACACTTTTCTGGAAACCAAACTATAAATTCTCCTTGATAAGTGAATTTTTAAGCTTTTAAATCTTTTCGGGTGCTTTAAAGTCATGAATGGTTCATGTGATTCACACGCAAATTATTAATGATGATTTTAAAAATAATTCTTTTTTGTTTTTGGTATTCACCATTAGACAGACATGTGTCCATTTTTGTTGGTTTCTTGGCTCATTGTCTTCAGGGGAAAATTGATGACAAAATATTTAGCAAAACACATGGATAGTTTGTTATTTTTTTATTTTGGCTTGGGGAGTTTTATTCTATGGGCAAAAAGTTGTAAATCATGTTTAGCCTACTTGAAATCTACAAAGGATTAGACTTTGACCAAATCTGGTTTTTGCAGCATCTACCGTGTCATCATTAATTGTCTTAGAAGTCTATAAAAATTTCTTGGTAATTTTCTACCTTTTTTCGTCTTGTTCTCTTCGATAATTGAAACATGAGTTATTACCATGAAATAGACGGCTCTCGTGTAGCTAAATTCTTTTCTTTGGTCCTTAAATTTATGATTATTTAACACCTTGACCAGACGAAAACCTGAAAGACTTTTCAACATCATATCAGAAAGCCATGGTTCATTATCCTTTGAGGGATACAAAGTTTCCCCTTTATGCTCTTCGCAGTTTGTGATGCTGCATCTGATGATGCTTTTATTTAATCAAAAGACAACCAAAACTTTTCCCATTGTACTGACCACCAGCTTTCTTTCTTAGTGACGCAGTTTGATGAGTCTTTTATTTATGAAAAATCATTAATCTTTTTGTGTTATTTTAACATGATTTTATTTCATAAAATGAAAAACAAAAAACTGTCTTGTTCATATGCACAAAAACAAATAATGCTCAACACTTTCCTAGGGTTTTCAAAATTTCGTTTGATTAATCATCAAATTATTCATTGCATCCTTTCTAGCTGACACTGGACTAGCCACATATGTTTATGCGAGACTGTAGTCTTGATGGATGGCGTCCTCTTAGTTGAATATTTTCTCATGGAAAATTAATTTTCTTTGCAAGTTTTATAAAACTAAAAAAAGAAAATGGTATACCTTTAGGAACATGTAAATTTAGATTTTGTGGATCTTTAATTCCTTCTCTGCCATTTTTCTGATATCAAAAAAACTAACGAACCCTGTTGTCAAGTTAAGAGATACCTAGGTAAGATTAAGGTTAGGCACACTTTGAATATTCAGTCCATTATGATACCAAAATTGGTGCACCGCTCTCCTATCAATGAGTGCTGACCGAATATATATATAGTTCAATAGCAAGCGATTTTCCTTTAATAATCGAGTCACGCTCACGGCTGTCACAGTTTGTAGAATTCTACCAAAAATGGTAGATTTTTACTATTTGGTAGATTTTGCAAGATCTTCCTCTGAATATAAAATAAAATGTACTTCAATTTCCTGTAGAAATAAAAATTTTACAAAATTTTCTATAGAAAAAAAAATTGACAAAATTTTCTATAGAAATAAAAATTTGACAAAATTTTCTATTGAAATAAAATTTTGACAAAATGTTCTATAGAAATAAAATTTTGACAAAATTTTCTATAGAAATAAAATTTTGACAAAATTTTTCGTGAAAACAAAATTTTGAAAAATTTTTTATAGAAATAAAATTTTGAGAAAATTTTCTAAAGAAATAATTTTTTTTGACAAAATTTTCTATGGAAAAAATTTTTGAACAAAATTTTCCATAGAAATCAAATTTTGACAAAATATTTTATAGAAATAAAATTTTGAGAAAATTTTCTATAGAAATAATTTTTTTGACAAAATGTTCTATAGAACTAATATTTCGGCAAAATTTTCTATAGAACTAAAATTTTCAACAGAAATAAAATTTTCACAAAATTATCTATACAAATAAATTTTTGACAACATTTTCTATAGAAATAAAAATTTAATAAAATTTTCCGTGGAAACAAAATTTTCTATAGAAATAAAATTTTGACAAAGTTTTCCGTGGAAACAAAATTTTGAGAAAATTTTCTATAGAAAAAAAAATTTTTTGAAAAAATTTTCAATAGAAATAAATTACGACCAAAATTTTCCATAGAAATAAACTTTTGACAAAATTTTCCATAGAAATAAAATTTTGACAAAATTTTTTATAGAACTAATATTTTGGCAAAATTTTTTATAGAACTAACATTTTGGCAAAATTTTCTATAGAACTAAATTTTTCCACAGAAATAAAATTTTTACAAAATTTTCTATACAAATAAATGTTTGACAAAATTTTGTATAGAAATAAAATATTGATAAAATTTACTTTAGAAGCATAATTTTGACAAAGTTTTTTTTATAGAAATAAGATTTTGACAAATTTTTATAAAGAAATAACATTTTACCAAAATTTTCTCTAGAAATAAAATGTTAACTGAATATTCAATAGAAATAAAATTTAGACAAAATTTTCTAAAGAAATAAAATTTTGAGAAAATTTTCTACAGAAATAAAATTTTGACAAAATTTTCTATAGAAATAAAATATTGTCAAATTTTATATAGAAATAAAATTTTGACAAAATTTGTTATAGAAACATATTTTGGACAAAATTTTTTTATAGAAATAAGATTTTGACAAAATTTTATATAGAAATAACATTTTAACAAAATTTTCTATAGAAATACAGTTTTAAAAAAATATTCAATAGAAATAAAATTTTGAGAAAATTTTCTATAGAAATAAAATTTTGAGAAAATTTTCTATAGAAATAAAATTTTGACTAATTTTCTATAGAAATAAAATTTTGACAAAATTTTCTATAGAAATAAAATTTTGACAAAATTTTCTATAGAATTAAAATTTTGAGAAAATTTTCTATAGAAATATATTTATTTTTGACAAAATTTTCGAAAGAACTGATATTTTGGCAAAATTTTCTGTAGAATTTAAATTTTCTATAGAAATAAAATTTTGAATTTTTTTTTTTATAGAAACAAGATTTAGACAAAATTTTGTATAGAACTAATATTTTGGCAAAATTTTCTATAGCATTTAAATTTTCTACAGAAATAAAATTTTGACAAAATTATCTACAGAAATAAAATGTTGACAAAATTTTCAATAGAAATAAAATGTTGACAAAATTTTCTATAGAAATAAAATTTTGACAAAATTTACTATAGAAACATAATTTTGACAAGGTTTTTTTATAGAAATAAGATTTTGACAAAATTTTTTATAGAAATAACATTTTAACAAAATTGTCTATAGAAATAAAATTTTAACAAATATTCAATGGAAATAAAACTTAGACAAAATTTTCTAAAGAAATAAAGTTTTGAGAAAATTTTCTACAGAAATAAAATTTTTACAAAATTTTCTATAGAAATAAAATATGGACAAATTTTCTATAGAAATAAAATTTTGACAAAATTTACTATAGAAACATATTTTTGACAATTTTTTTTATAGAAATAAGATTTTGACAAAATTTTATATAGAAATAACATTTTAAAAAATTTTCTATAGAAATAAAATTTTTACAAAATATTCAATAGAAATAAAATTTTGAGAAAATTTTCTATAGAAATAAAATTTTGACAAAATTTTCTATAGAAATAAAATTTTGGCAAAATTTACTATAGAAACATAATTTTGACAAGGTTTTTTGATAGAAATAAGATTTTGACAAAATTTTATATAGAAATAACATTTTAACAAAATTTTCTATAGAAATAAAATTTTAACAAATATTCAATGGAAATAAAATTTAGACAAAATTTTCTAAAGAAATAAAGTTTTGAGAAAATTTTCTACAGAAATAAAATTTTGACAAAATTTTCTATAGAAATAAAATATGGACAAATTTTCTATAGAAATAAAATTTTGACAAAATTTACTATAGAAACATATTTTTGACAATTTGTTTTATAGAAATAAGATTTTGACAAAATTTTATATAGAAATAACATTTTAAAAAATTTTCTAAAGAAATAAAATTTTTACAAAATATTCAATAGAAATAAAATTTTGAGAAAATTTTCTATAGAAATAAAATTTTGACAAAATTTTCTTTAGGAACACATTTTTTTAACAAAATTTTCTGTAGATTTAATATTTTGGCAAAGTTTTCTGTAGAACTAAAATTTTCTATAGAACTAAAATTTTCTATAGAACTAATTTTCTTTTACAGAAATAACATTTTGACAAAATTTTCTATAGAAATAAATTTTTTACAAAATTTTCTACAGAAATAAAATTTTGACAAAATTTTCTATAGAAATAAAATCTTGACAAAATTTACTACAGAAACATATTTTTGACAATTTTTTTTATAGAAATAAGATTTTGACAAAATTTTATGTAGAAATTACATTTTAAAAAATGTTCTATAGAAATAAAATTTTTACAAAATAATCAATAGAAATAAAATTTTGAGAAAATTTTCTATAGAAATAAAATTTTGAGAAAATTTTCTATAGAAATAAAATTTTGACAAAATTTTCTGTAGAAATAAAATTTTGACAAAATTTTCTTTAGGAACATATTTTGTTAACAAAATTTTCTGTAGAACTAATATTTTGGCAAAGTTTTCTGTAGAACTAAAATTTTCATACATTTATTTTGTAAATATTTTTTTTTACAAAATTTTGTATAGAACTAATATTTTGGAAAGTTTTCTACAGAAATAAAATTTTACAAAATTCCAATTTTGATAGATTATATTCTGGCGAAGGCAGCAATTGAACATTTACTATTCTAAATATTTTGTTCGATTGGCTTGAGATTTAAAACGGAGAGTTTTTCAAACAAGCATACCGTTCCAACTGATGTTGGTGCACTGAAAGAAATATTGTCATAAGGCCAAATATATCTTATCCTGGATATCTTAACTTGAAAGAAAATTTTGACACTTACACTGAAAGGTTTAATCCGCTTTGTAAATGTATTTCAACCGTTATATGTGTGAAAAATAAAAACAAATTCCTCAAATGCTTTTACCACATCGAATATGTTTAACGATCAGCCTTAGTTTGTCAATCAATGTCAAATTAAAACAATATTTTCTTTCCTTCATGTGATCAATACGAAGTGGATCTATGGCCACAATAACCTCATACATTTTCGACAATATTCAATGTTTGTCTTTTGTCATCTACACCTGATTCTGATTCTGGGTAGCGGCAAGGGGAAGACTGACTCTGTTTATTTAACATGTGTCCCTGTTTCATATCCCCCTGATAAGAAATTGTTAGAGTTTAGATGTTTATGTCGTCTTTAGTCAAGTGATAAATTTAACACTTTCTTGGTTTAGGAACATTAGAGGAACCTTTTGAAAAAGACTCATTTCTACTTATTTTCGAAATGAAATCATTACCCTCCCACCCCCTTACCGACGAAAACTTCAAAGTAAGCATTTTTCCTATGGCATGGTCTATTATTTGGAAATCTGAATGTTTATATTTGGCATTGGCCCCCTGCATTGTTTGTAGACTAACAGTCAGATGTTCTTGTCATCCAAATTATGGGTGACTGTGGAATGTTCTACTTTAGAATTTCAATAAAGTTTTTTTTTTGAGGAAGGGGAGAATATTCCCCCTTTCAAAAAACCAAAATGCCCTTTAATTAGCTTTAATGTTATCGTTGTTTGTAGTTATGGAGAAATGCTGACTTTATTTGGTTATTCTGAGGAAATGTTTGAAAAAATTTGAATTTTTTGAAGATAAGCAAATTGATTTCTTTTGAAAAATATGAGAATTTTGTGGAGTGGGTGGGATGGTTTATAGATTAGTTTATGGACACAAAACCGAATAACGACAATTTCAAAGATGACTGAAAAACTTGAGCACATTAAAAATTGTAGGTTCATTCGTATTGATTTATAGTTGGGCCATATGAAAACTATAGCCAGTTTTCAAACATGATCTCAAGTATTTTCCACTATGAACCGTATAGAAAAACTATTCGTTATATGGAGGAACACCAGACTCCCAATTTTAAATGTAACTGCGGTAGTTATTGCTAATAAGGGAAGTGAGTAAGGGAAGGGAAGTGAGTAAGTACTCATAAGGATTTTGTTAAGATTGCAAACTTCAAAAGGTAATGATGGGAAATAAAATTTTGCTCGTGAAACATTTTTGAGGTGATCATCTTCCTTCTTCGGATGTACTTGGCCGTACCACCTGACGAAAGAGGGAAATTTTCTTCAATGTACATTGAAACCTCTCAAACGTTGACATATCTCAAAAATGGTAAATTTTCGTAAGAAGTTCTCTATATTAGCACAGTAAAAATTAACCTCTAATAAGTGGACACCTCTCAAATCTGGACAAACTTAGGGACCGTATGTTAAGAAAACCATGTATTTGGAAAGGGATATGAAGCACCACATACCCTCTATACAAACGATTTGTAAAAGTGTCCCACATATGCTCAATATCTTATTTGGCATTTTCTAGGTGTCACAATGCCATGAATTTATTATGCTAAACAAAATAAAAAATAGATAAAAACCGAAAATTAATTCATTAACCAACAACTTTGACACTCCCAGATAATTATTTTCATTCTCGATTTTAGTGTTGAGCCAATGAAAATCCACTTAAAATAATAAATTGCTCTTATACCTTCCTTCACCTCGAACTTGCTCTTGGGGGGGGGATATAAAATAAATTATGGCTGCTATGGAAGTTCTTAAGTCTTAAGTATGTGCCAGAGGAGAGGGACAACAACCAGAATGGACTTAATAAACAAATTTTCACATAAAATTACAATTTTCCACACCCAAAATCGGTGAAAAACTTGGAGAAATACCAAAACAAAAGGACACACATAAAACCACCAAATAAAAATACACTTAAGAAAATTTATGGCCTTTTTTTTTTGAGGTTACTTTTAGTCGAAACTCGCCTCCTGCTTTCTCAACGATTTCTCATTTTGTGAATGGGAAATTGAAGCAACACATATGAGAGGTTGCATTTTAGATTAATGAGCGATAAGGATAACGAGCATTCGAGATAAAAGCAACAAAATAAATATCTTCCGCTTAGTTAGATGGTGTGTAAGGGTATTCCACCATATACGAGTGTGTATTTGTGTGTGTTAGCGTTCCAAAGGATCTACCCAAAACCACAAATGAGAAGGTGCACTAGGTCACTGAGATAGTCTACAAGTGGTAGTGTTGGAGGCCAGTAACAAAAGTAATAATTATATTTTTTATTAGACATTTATTGCCTGGAAATATCCAAATACTCTAATGACCAAGCATTACCAGAGGTCCATACATTTTAATCAACAGCCTAGTGATAGAACTCCACGGGATATTCTTTGTATCATTTTTTTTTTTTTTTGGTTTTTAACAGGGAGTCCTGGTGTGAAAGTATGCTCTGGGTTTGTGTAAAACAATGTGTGGACATTTGGGGTTGATTTTTTTTGGTTTTAAGTTGTAGATCTATTTTTTTTAAATTTATCACTTTAAACAAAACATTAAGGTCAGTTTTTTATTGCCTTGAGGGTGAGGAAATGAAATGCTGTAGACACCTGGTCGCTACAACTGCAATATTTCAAAGGATTTGAAGGTGGTACGACGTTTTTAGAGAAGAAAAATGTGTGATTAGATACAATACAAATCAAGAAGAGAATATATCGTACGTCTATTAGGAAGAACAACATACGGGGGTGGCTACAGCAGTACTTAGACTACAAAAATAATAATTTTGGAAAAGTGAAAAAAAAAATTTTTTTTCTTAACATCCAGGACTCAAATATTTAAAATTAAAAAAGGTAGGTGTGATTAATAAATCACACCTACCTTTTCGTAGGTGTGATTTATTAATTTTAATTATGTATGTCTACATAATTTTAGACATAATGTATGAGCAATTTAAAGAAAAATTGTTCTTAGATGAGCCAAGGCAGGATCCTTTTTGAAATCTGAAACCTCGACAGTTGGTATGATTCTACCGAAAATGGTAGATTTTTTACTGTTTTGTAAATTGATAGAATTCTTGATGTTTTGGTAGATTTTGCAAAATTTCCCCCTCTATCTAAGAGGTACCTCCATTTAAACATAGAAATAAAATTTTAACAAAATTTTCTATAAAATTAAAATTTTAACAAAATTTTCTACAGAAAAAAAAATTGTACAAAATTTTCTATAAAAATAAAATTTTGACAAAATTTTCTACTGAAAAAAACATGTACAAAATTTTCTTTAGAAATAACATTTTGACAAAATTTTCTTTAGAAATAAAATTTTGACACAATTTTCTATAGAAATAAAATTTTGACAAAATCTCCTATAGAAATAAAATTTTGAAAAAATTTTCTATAGAAATAAAAGTTTGACAAAATCTTTTATAGAAATAAAAGTTTGTCACAATTTTCTATTGAAAAAAAGTTTACAAAATTTTGCTATAAACGCAAAGAAAAAAAAAAACGTTTGGACAACGTGTACCGAAAACGTTTTTCTTTTGTTAGAATTTTTGAATTTCTTCGAAAATGTTAAACTTTTATCACCAAAAAATTCGTTTGCTACAAAATTTTTATTTTTTCAATAAAAAAATTATTTTTGAACCAACAACACAGTCCATTTCGTTTATATCAAGCACTGTTCTTTTCTGACTTTAAGTCTTTAATAAGACACATTTTACAGTTCATATACAAAATTTAATATAATAGTATGTCATGTTGAACTTTTTTTTGGGAACCTTCCAAACATATCTGGAATATATGTAAAAAAAACTTTTTTGTGTATGGTCGAAGCAGGGATCCAACCAACGACCCTTGGCATGCAAGGCGGACGTAGCAACCACTGTTCCATGGTGCCTAACTAAATGTTTGTTTAATCGGCTCTTGGGCGCCGCAAGCTATGCTATATATGCCTTGCATACACAAGGTCGTGGGTTCGATTCCTCCTACGACCGAACACCAAACAGTTTTTCAGCGGTGAACTATCCCACCTCAGTAATGCTGGTGACATTTCTGAGGGTTTCAAAGCTTCTCTAAGTGGTTTCACTGCAATGTGGAACGCCGTTCGGACTCGGCTATAAAAAGGAGGTCCCTTGTCATTGAGCTTAACATGCAATCGGGCAGCACTCAGTGATAAGAGAGAAGTTCACCACTGTGGTATCACAATGGACTGAATAGTCTAAGTGAGCTTGATACATCGGGCTGCCACATAACCTAACCTAACCTTGGCTTACCAATTGCGTGGCCGCGGTTCGATTCTCCGTCCAGGCGAAAGTTAAAATTTAAAAAATTTATAAAATTGAATAATTTCTTCTACATTATTTGTATTACAGAAAAAGTTGCTAAAAACTAAAAAACCTCGTGGGAGTGAGAAAGATGTGATGGCAAATGCAATTAGCCAGAAAAGGTTGTTTTTTGTTTTTTGAGTTAGTATTTATGAAATTGTTTTTACATTCTGGAAAAGAATATACGTTTATCACAAAAAGTGTATACTTTTCTTCCAAATACACTTCCTTACAGCGAAAAGCAAATGGGAAACGAACTTTGCTTGTCTAAAATTTCGTTTGGGATGAAAGAATTATTTTTTTTTGCATGTAGAAATAAAATTTTGACAAGTTTCTATAGAAATAAAATTTTGACAAAATTTTCTATAGAAAAAACTTTGACAAAATTTTCTATAGAAATAAAATTTTCACAACATTTTCTATAGAAATAAATAATTTTAACAAAATTTTCTATGGAAATAAAATTTTGAAAAAATTTGGTATAGAAAAAAATTTTCACAGAATTGTCTATAGAAATAAATTTTTCACAGAATTTTCTATAGAAATTAAATTTTGCCAAAATTTTCTATAGAAATAAAATGTTGACAACATTTTCTATAGAAATGAATAATTTTAGCAAAATTTTCTATAGAAATAAAATTTTGACAAAATTTTGCTATAGAAAAAATTTTTTTTTGACAGAATTTTCTATAGAAATAAAATGTTGACTACATTTTCTATAGAAATAAATAATGTTAACAAAATTTTCTATAGAAATAAAATTTTGGCAAAATTTGGTGTAGAAAAAAATAATTTTCTAAAGAAATTTTTATTTCTTTTGATAACAAAATAAAACAAATTTTTCTATAGAAAAAAATTTTCACAGAATTTTCTATAGAAATAAATTTTAACAAAATTTTCTATATAAATAAAATTTTGACAAAATTTGATAAAATTGAATAATTTCTTCTACATTGTTTGTATTACAGAAAAAGGTGCTAAGAACTAAAAAACCTCGTGGAAGTGAGAAAGATGTGAGGGAAAATGCAATTAGCCGGAAAAGGTATTTTTTTGAGTTAGTCTTTATAAAATTGTTTTTACATTCTGGAAAAGAATATACGTTTATCACAAATAGTATATACTTTTCTTCCAAAGAAACTTCCTTACAGCGAAAAGCAGATGAGAAACGAACTTTGCTTGTCTAAAATTTCGTTTGGGATGAAAGAATTATTTTTTTTTGCATGTAGAAATAAAATTTTTACAAGTTTCTATAGAAATAAAATTTTGACAAAATTTTCTATAGAAAAAACTTTGACAAAATTTTCTATAGAAATAAAATTTTGACAACGTTTTCTATAGAAATAAATAATTTTAACAAAATTTTCTATGGAAATAAAATTTTGACAAAATTTGGTATAGAAAAAAGAAAAATTCACAGAATTGTCTATAGAAATAAATTTTTCACAGAATTTTCTATAGAAATTAAATTTTGACAAAATTTTCTATAGAAATAAAATGTTGACAACATTTTCTATAGAAATGAATAATTTTGACAAAATTTTCTATAGAAATAAAATTTTGACAAAATTTTGCTATAGAAAAAAAATTTTTTGACAGAATTTTCTATAGAAATAAAATGTTGACAACATTTTCTATAGAAATAAATAATGTTAACAAAATTTTCTATAGAAATAAAATTTTGACAAAATTTGGTGTAGAAAAAAAGAATTTTCTATTGAAATTTTTATTTCTTTTGATAAAAAAATAAAACAAATTTTTCTATAGAAATAAAATTTTCACAGAATTTTCTATAGAAATAAATTTTTACAAAATGTTCTATAGAAATAAAATTTTGACAAAATTTGGTATAGAAAAAAAGAATTTTCTATAGAAATTTGTATTTCTTTTAATAAAGAAATAAAATAAAATTTTCTATAGAAATAAAATTTTCACAGAATTTTCTATAGAAATAAAATTTTCACAGAATTTTCTAAAAAATAAAATTTTTACAGAATTTTCTATAGAAATAAAATTTTCACAGAATTTTCTCTAGAAATAAAATTTTCACAGAATTTTCTAAAGACATAAAATTTTCACAGAATTTTCTATAGAAATAAAATTTTCACAGACTTTTCTATAGAAATAAAATTTTCACAAAATTGTATATAGAAGTAAAATTTTGACAAAATTTTCCATAGAAATGAAATTTGGACAAAATTTTCTATAGAAATAAAATTTTGACAAAATTTGGACCGGAAAAAATTTTCACAGAATTTTCTATAGAAATAAAATGTTCACAGAATTTTCTATAGAAATAAAATTTTGACAAAATTTGCTATAGAAAAAACTTTGACAAAATTTTCTATAGAAATAAAATTTTGACAACATTTTCTATAGAAATAAATAATTTTAACAAAATTTTCTATTTTCTATATATAATTTTAACAAAATTTTCTATAGAGAAACGAACTTTGCTTGTCTAAAATTTTGTTTGGGATAAAAGAGTTATTTTTTTTTCGCGTGTAGAAATAAACTTTTGACAAAATTTTCTGTAGAAATAACATTTTGACAACATTTTCTATAGAAATGAATAATTTGACAGAATTTTCTATAGAAATAAAATTTTGACAACATTTTCTATAGAAATAAATAATGTTAACATAATTTTCTATAGAAATAAAATTTTGACAAAATTTGGTATAGAAAAAAAGAATTTTCTATAGAATTTTTTATTTCTCTTGATAAAGAAATAAAATAAAATTTTCTATAGAAATAAAATTTGCACAGAATTTTCTATAGAAATAAAATTTGGTATAGAAAAAAAGAATTTTCTATAGAAATTTGTATTTCTTTTGATAAAGAAATAAAATAAAATTTTCTACAGAAATAAAATTTTCACAGAATTTTTTATAGAAATAAAATTTTCACAGAATTTTCTAAAGAAATAAAATTTTCACAGAATTTTCTATAGAAATAAAATTTTCACATAATTTTCTATAGAAATGAAATTTGGACAAAATTTTCTATAGAAATAAAATTTTGACAAAATTTTCTATAGAAATAAAATAAAATTTTGAGTTCCAAATAGGATTTTTTAAATTTGATAGATTTTTTGGTTATGATCTGCGTCATATGGATTTGGTACGTCGGTTTCTTCTTCAGTGAGGATTCGACTGCATTTCTACATATTGTCAATTAAGGGATCCCTATTTGGTATTTGTGATTCCCCTTTAAGGACTTTGTCCCTCGTTCCTTTTGAATGTTACATTGTTGATGTCTCATCAAATAATAGTTAATTCTTTTCTACTGACTTGAATGACATCAAAATATATCGCTAACTATGCGGGTCTATATAAACCCTTCTTTTATAAAACCTTTTAAGGAAAAACGCAAAAACAGCATTGAAAATCAACACGTAAACCAAAATATGCTTTTAAAGGTTTCTCGATATAGAAACTGAGATAAACCCAATTAATTACGATTGAAGGAAACCACTCTACATGCAAAAGATAAATCAAATGAAACAAAATGATAATAATGAAAGATGATAAAGTTAAGTATGACCATGATGATTTGAGATCTATGCTGATTATTGAATGAAACCAAAAAAGGGTTGATGTTTTGGTTAAGTGGTTTCATGCATTAGCTGAATACACTAGAGGCCATATCAACCGGAGGAAAACTCGGGAAAGCCCGCATAATAAACAAATTTATCAAAACTAAATGGAACGAATCGTACAGATATTTTACATTACATTAGAAGAACTCCCTTAATAAAAGAATGGCATTAAACATCTAATAAGGTGTGAATCCATGTTGGCATTGAGTTTTTTGTCGAAAACAAAGAAAAAGAAATTTACATAATCTTGAAGTCAAGATTATGAAAGAACATTTGTATGTCTATGGGAAACTCATTTCGTATTGGAAACTATAAATATTTACTTATTATGGAAAGGAAATTCTTTGAAGCTTTGAAGCATAAGATTTACCTCCTGGAGTGAAGTGAGGGTCTGGATTTCTTTAATCTCTGCTACGGAGTCAGGGGTCTTTTTTTGTGGCATAGAAGGGAGGTTTCTTTATATCCTGTATCCACTATCACGTATCACAATTGCTTTTTTCCGTCTTTCCAAATTTTGTATTCATATACATATAATTCTTCATTTTTTATTATTAAGCAATAAAAAAGATAGAAAATCTCTTTCTATATCAGTTATAGTTTAATAAATTGCCACACATTAATTATATTTTGCGAACTTTGTTTATAGAGTTCTTATATAGTGGTGGATTGAGCATCTTCGATTGGAACACTTTTGATGATTTAATATATGTAGTTCTTTATTCTAGGTTATTTATCAAAATATTATGAGACATTAAGAAATGATGATAAAGATTTATGGAGGGAAATGATTTAAATGAAACTGAAGCTATTGCTAAAAGAAAATAGAAATGTGACCGTATGGCTTATTTGCAAATCAAGATATATAGATTTCGAAATACCCTTAAGACATGCCTACACTAAACAAGTCTGAAAAAAATCGAGGCTGCATATTATGATATCTTCAAGAAATCCTAGCGAGTGATTTAGGAAAAAATTTTCTAAAACTCACACCTCATGGGACTTTCATTTGAATACCCAGCAAACCAAATTGGAAGTTGTTCTAAAGGCACAGCATTAAAAGCACTTCCAATTATATTCTAATGATATTCTTTCATTTAAGTTCTTTTCATTAAATTTTTACAATCCGATATTTTCATATTTTTATACCCTCCACCATAGGTATATTAACTTTGTCATTCCGTTTGTAAGACATCGAAATATTGCTCTAAGACCCCATTAAGTATATATATTCTGGGTCGTGGTGAAATTCTGAGTCGATCTAAGCATATCCGTCCGTCCGTCCCTCTGTTGAAATCACTCTAACTTCCGAACAAAACAAGCTATCGATTTCAAACTTGGCACAAGTAGTTTTTATTGATGTAGGTCAGATGGTATTGCAAATGGGCCATATCAGACCACTTTTACGTATAGCCCCCATATAAACCGACGCTCAGATTTGACTTGCGGAGCCTCTTGGAGGAGCAAAATTCATCCGATCCGGTTGAAATTTGGTACATGGTGTTAGTATATGGTCTCTAACAACCATGCAAAAATTGGTCCACATCGGTTCACAATTATATATATGGGAGCCCCCATATAAACCGATCCCCAGATTTGACCTCCGGAGCTCTTGGAGAAGCAAAATTCATCCGATCCGGATGAAATTTGGTACGTGGGGAAATTTGGTATATTGCGCTAGTATATGGCCGCTAACAACCATGCCAAAATTGGTCTATATCGGCCTATAGTTATATATAGCCGATCCCCAAAAATAATCTACCAAAATTTTATTTCTATAAAAAATTTTGTCAAAATTTTAGTACTATTCAAAATTTTGTCAAGATTTTATTTCTATAGAACATTTTGTCAAAAGTTTATTTCCATAGAAAATTTTGTCAAGTTTTTATTACTATTCAAAATTTTGTCAAGATCTATAGAAAATTTTGCCAAATTTTATTCCTATAGAAAATTTTGTCAAAATTTTATTTCTACAGAAAATTTTTCTCAAAATTTTATTTCTATAAAAAATTTGATCAAAATTTTATTTCTTTGGAAATTTTGTCAAAATTTTATTTCTATAGAAAATTTTGATAAAATTTTATTTTATAGAACATTTTTTATTCGGCTTTGTTTTTTTTTTTTTTTTTTTTTTTTTGTTTAATTATAATTCGTGTGGAAGAGAGAAGTTCACCACTGTGGTATCACAATAGTCTAAGTGAGCCTGATACATCGGGCTGCCACATAACCTAACCTAACCTAACTCGTGTGGACTAACATACAATTGACAACAAATGTCATGCAGATTTCACCGTAAATATTTTTCGACAAATTCAAGAAAATTTGTTAGACTTAATTATTTTTTCCCCACTTGTAAGAGAAAGTTTCATACACCCTCAAAAAAAATCGCTTCTGTAACATATACTCCCAAACATATTTTGCTTCAAGCATATAAATTTTTGTGTATTGCCCAAACATTTATATGTTTGATTTCTTCCAATATATAATATGTTTGAAAGCATATTGGTCTAAACAATATAATATGTTTGGGTAGTCTAAGTTCCAAACATTTTGTATTTTTCCATCTAAATTCAATAATGTTGTCTTCCAAAAAACTATATGTTATTATGTGAACATATAATATGTTTGGAGGCATTTTGGACCCAAAAATATTATAGGCTGAGAAGAATTTTCTCCCAAAGAATATTGTGCTCAAATTTTTTTTTCTGCCTAATTGTATATTGCCTCACATTTTTTTTTCACTTCCATGAGTTTTTTAGTTCTTAGCACCTTTTTCTGTAATACAAACATTGTAGAAGAAATTAATAAATTTTATATTTTTTTTTTTTTAATTTTACCTTTTGCCGGACGGGGATTCGAACAGCGGACCACACAGTTTGTAAGCCAGCACACTAACCACTGGGCTACGTAGCTGTTAGGGTCATCAAGAGATAATTATCGTTATAAGTTATATTTATATAGCATAGCTTGCGGCGCCCACGAGCCGATGCAAACATAACATTGTTTAACAACATAACATTGTTAAACATACATTTGGTGGCAGCGTGGAGCAGTGGTAGGGCGTCCGCCTTGCGTGACAGGGGTCCTGGGTTCGATCCCTACTTCGACCAACACCATTTTTTTTTAAATATATTTTTTAACATATATTCCAGATTCGTTCGGAAGTTCCCGAGAAGATGTTCAGCATTACATACTATTATATTAAATTTTTACTACGAAATTGTAAAGTGTGTTTTATAAAAGACTTAAAGTCAGAAAAGAAAAATGCTTGATATAAACGAAATGGACTGAGTTCAAATCAAATATTATTTTTTTATTGCAAAAATAAAAATTGTGTAACAAATAAAGGTTTTTGTATACAAGTTTAAAATTTTCGAAGAAATTCAAAAACTTTTACAAAAGAAGAACGTGAATTCGAGTATATAAAAATATTTTTCCATCGAATCCTAAGGTTAACGATAACCATTCAAAAGCATATTATATTTAAATTCTAAACAGTAATTTTACAACAGCACATAAATTTATTTTGGTGTGAACAATTGTTTGCTAGCATGTAGCACCATTAATTTAGAAATAGAAATAAATATGAATTTTTTTTAACGAATAATTTTGTACTTAATTTAATTCTTAAGGCCGGTATAAATTGGTATTATCGCGTTAAAATGGTCATGTTTACCCTTTTACTTTTTTTTTAATAATTTCTTTTAAAGAAAATAAACTTATTCAATTGTTGCTTTGGATCTTTCCCCACAATGTTATAATACAATTTACCTCAAAAAGTTGTAATGTTGTAATGTAGCGAAGTCTTATATCACAACATATATATGTTTACTCATAATATGTAAATTTATACTTGTTTATATCCACACGTAGTATTTTTCCTATATTTAATGAAATTTTCTTTGTGTATATATATTTGTAATGCGCCAATTGGTTACTTTCATTATTTTACTTCCAGCATACACTTTGTCTCTCTTTGTAAACACATATATGTTTATGGGCTATTTCTAAATTAATATATATTTGAATCCAAGCATATTATATTTACAAACATTTTATGTCCCAAACATAATATGTTCTAACATATTAACATATATGTCCCAAACATATTATGCTAGTTTATGAACATTATATGTTTGCACTCAAAAATATTGTGTTTAAAAATTTGAGTTCCAAACATATAATGTTTATACCCAAACATATGAAAAACAGTCTATTTCGTTCGTGTAGTGTGAAGGAAAAAATTGGAGTTGGAAATTCCAAAAATTTGTTCAATGCTATACGAAGTTCACGATTGGCACATTATTGGTAAAATGTACAAATTTTAAGAAATTCTGAACTATTTTGGGAGACACGAATTTAGTAAATCTCTACACTTAAAAAAAAAAGTTTACTAAGATCCAAAAATGTTGACCTTCATTTAAGGATTTTGGTATTGAGTGCGAGTCAAAGATGCGGGTTCTTTAAAATAAAGAAAATTTTTGCGACCTATCTGGCTTTAAATCTAGGATCTGTAAAACTAAAATTAGGATACAGCTCTCATTTATCGAATTTTCATTCTGTTTTTCTGGTATATTAATAAAGCTATTCATGTACAAACAATTGCCAGCTGTAAAATCCAAATTATGATGGATACTTCGAAGTAAAAAATATTTTCTTAATTCAAAAAAAAAAAATTAAACCAAAGATGCTAAATCTTCAAAATAAGCCTTAGCGTTTTTATCTAAATCTAAAGATTCAATATTTCAGTTAATTTAAGTACGATTTCTTTAAATCAAAAATGTGTTTCTTTACTTTAAGGAGAATTTGTTTTAGTTTAAAGACATGCAACTTTAACAAAGGGATGCAAATTTCCAAAATGTGTGTCCTAAATTTAATGAAAAAAATATTTGAAGCAAAGATTAAAAATTTTATCTTAACTAAAATGTCATTATTTTAAAGAAATTTGTCCCACATACGAATTTTGGTTACGATTTTATATGAAAGTGATGTACAGGTGGTTGAGTGTACACTACATATTCAAAAGTACTGAATGAGAAATGTTTTGACAAAGAGCAATAGAGCCATTTCCGATGGATATGCTTAAAACAGAGCCATAGAATTTCAAATTCTCCATACTTCTCTTAGTAACAAACCCACATAAACTGAATTCAAATATTGTCCATGTGTGTGTGTGTATAAATATATGGACAATATTTGCCGCTCATTTTGAGATCATAAAATATTTCCTGCATTTCATAGAACCTCCCACCCCCTTAAAAATCATACATGAATACTGCAATATATCTGCCATCATAAGTGGCAGGTGTTGATTTTCCTTAAGCCTTGAAAGTTTTACCCAACCCTCACTCACAGTGGTCAATGGTATCACACATACTCGTATGAGAGAATAGCTACCATGTATAAGAATGGCTTATTATCTCCGTTTATTGACCATATCTCAGTGGGTGAAAATTGTCCTTTGTTGTTTTTCTTGCACAATCTCCGGTGTTATGTTTAAAATTTACGATCTTTAGCGAATCGTTTTAGTTAAGCTCAGTAAGTTGGACGGTGAAGTGAAGAGCCCCACAAGGGGGCGATAGAGACAAAAGGACCTCTTATGAGGTTTTATGTCTTTTAAAATAAAAATCTATTTTAAATGATAAAATCCTACAATGGAGGATAACAATGGTCATTACAGGAAAAAAAATAAGGGTTGTCCTTCAAAAGGATATCAGGATATCATCATAATGAGAGCAAAGCATTGACATGTAAAGACTTAGTTTATGATTTGGTGATGATGAGGACATTGGCGATGACGACTAAGGGTGACATTTGAAATTGAAAGCCATGTTAGCTTCTAATAGATGGAAAAGTGATAAAATCTACGCTTCCATACGATTTACTTGTAATTTACGGTAATGAGTTAACTAAGCGTGGGGCCTCTTCAATCAATGCCATAAATACATCTGATTCACAAAAACTCTATTTTGGGTGGTTTATTTGATTCATTCCATTGGAAAACAAAATTGCCTTTTAGGCTTAAATTCGTTGCGCTTTAAAATTGATTCTAATTTATGGCCACTTTTCAATTTTCAGTTGGATGGGTTGTTTGGTTCGGTAGCTACGCATATACACCACACAGGTCATGTTTGTTTAGTTTATGCTTCATTGTTATCCCTTTTTGGGCATTGTCCTTTTTGTTGGCCTTTGTTTTCGGCTACTCTCGGTTGTGGTAGTAGTAGTAGTTCTATTGTCCTTCAATACTCACTAAATAAATATGTCAATGTTTGAAAATTTGTTGTCTTTAAACAGCGTGACCAAATGACATTTTCATGATGTCGATGATACCATTAATGACATATTTTTTGTCAATAATTTACACTCAATTGAATTTTGAAAGGGATTTCAGGATCAAAAGATTAGTTGTGGAGGTGTTACACAAAAATATGAGATCTAAGCTTCACACATAAATATATGCTCTGCAATGTGTATTAGAATCGATTCAGAATGAGCTTCTGAGTCGTTCCATTTCTGGTAGTCTACACAGAAAAAAATTTCATGAAAATTTTTCCAACTAAAATCTTAATTGAGTTTTAAAAAATAGTAAAATTAAAAATTTAATTGATTCAACTAATTTTTTGATTGAAACAAAAATCAATCACAACAAGTATATACGGCCGTAAGTTCGGCCAGGCCGAATCTTATGTGCCCTCCACCATCGATTGCATAGAAACTTCTACTAAAGACGGTCATCCACAATTAAATTACTAGGGTTGCGGCCGATGGCAAGGCATCTTAAAACTTCTTAACATCATCTTTTAAATTATAAGTCAGTCCATGCGGGATATATATTAGGCAAAACAAAGGCCGATTAAATACGTATATATTCAGTTCTTGACCGGCATAGGAAAGAAATAATTACGAACCGATATGAGCTTTTGTGCCGTAATTTATATGGTGGCTATATACATTTATGAACACGATTCTACCAAAAATGGCAGATTTTTTACTGTTTGGAAGATTGATAGAATTCTTGATGTTTTGGAAGATTTTGCAAAATATGCCTCTGCAACTAAGAGGTGCTTCAATAATTTTCTACAGCAATAAAATTTTGACAACATTTTTTTACAGAAATAAAATTTTGACAAAATTTTCTATAGAAATTATGTTTTGACAAAATTTTCTAAAGAAATAAAATGTTGACAACATTTATATAGAAATACAATTTTAACAAAATTTTCTATAGAAATATAAAATGATGACAAAATTTTCTAGGGCAATAACATTTTGGTCGATTATTTTTGGCACGAGTGACAAACGTGATTATGACCAGAAAAGGCCCAATTTTTTTGTGATTGGGGATCGGTTTATCTCGGGGCTATATATAACTACAGATTGATACGGACAGATTGATAGAATTCTTGATGTTTTGGAAGATTTTGCAAAATATGCCTCCGCAACTAAGAGGTGATTCAATAATTTTCTACAGAAATAAAATGTTGACAAAATTTTCTATAGAAATAAATTTTTAACAAACTTTTCTATAGAAATTATGTTTTGACAAAATTTTCTAAAGAAATAAAATGTTGACAAAATTTATATAGAAATACTATTTTAACAAAATGTTCTATAGAAATAACATATAAAATTTTGACAAAATTTTCTAGGGCAATAACATTTTGGTAGATTATTTTTGGCATGAGTGACAAACGTGATTATGAACAGAAAAGGCCCAATTTTTTGTGATTGTGGATCGGTTTATCTCGGGGATATATATAACTACAGATTAATACGGACCAAGTTTGGCATGGTTGTTATCGGTCATATACCAGCGCAATGTACAAAATTTCAACCGGATCGGATGAATTTTTCTCCTCCAAGAGGCCCCAGAGTTCAAATTTTGGAATCGATTTATATGGGGGCTATATATAATTATGGACCGATGTGGACCAATGTTTGCATGGTTGTTAGAGACCACATACTAACACAATATACCAAATTTCATACGGATCGGTTGAAACTTGCTTCTTTTAGAGACTCCCCAAACCAAATCTGGGGATCGGTTTATATGGGGGGTATATATAATTATGAACCGATGTAGACCAATTTTTGCATGGTTGTTAGAGACCATATACTAATACCATATACCAAATTTCAGACGGATCAGATCAAACCTGGGGATCGGTTTATATGGGGGGGTATAATTATGGACCGATGTGGACTAATTTTTACTTGGTTGTTGGAGACCATATACCAACACTATGTACAAAGTTTCAGCTCGATCGGATGCAATTTGCTTCTCTTTGAGGCTCCGCAAGACAAATCTGGGGATCGGTTTATATGGGGGCTATACGTTAAAGAGCAATATTTCGATGTGTTACAAACCCCCATCCTATGGTGGAGGATATAAAAATTAATAGTACCAATTAATTTTTTAATTGATTACCATTTAATTTTTATACCCTCCACCATAGGATGGTGGGTATATTAACTTTGTCATTCCGTTTGTAACACATCGAAATATTGCTCTAAGACCCCATAAAGTATATATATTCTGGGTCGTGGTGAAATTCTGAGTCGATCTGAGCATGTCCGTCCGTCCGTCCGTCTGTTGAAATCACGCTAACTTCCGAACGAAACAAGCTATCGACTTGAAACTTGGCACAAGTAGTTGTTATTGATTTAGGTCGGACGCTATTGAAAATGGGCCATATCGGTCCACTTTTACGTATAGCCCCCATATAAACGGACCCCCAAATTTGGCTTGCGAGGCCTCTAAGAGAAGCAAATTTCATCCGATCCGGCTGAAATTTGGTACATGGTGTTAGTATATTGTCTCTAACAACCTTGCAAAAATTGCTCCACATCGGTCCATAATTATATATAGCCCCCATATAAACCGATCCCCCGATTTGGCTTGCGAGGCCTCTAAGAGAAGCAAATTTCATCCGATCCGGCTGAAATTTGGTACATGGTGTTAGTATATGGTATCTAACAACCATTCAAAAATTGGTCCACATCGGTCCATAATTATATATAGCCCCCATATAAACCGATCCCCCGATTTGGCTGGCGAGGCCTCTAAGAGGAGCAAATTTCATCCGATCCGGCTGAAATTTGGTACATGGTGTTAATATATGGTCTCTAACAACCATGCAAAAACTGGTCCACATCGGTTCATAATTATATATAGCCCCTATATAAACCGATCCCCAGATTTGACCTCCAGAGCCCCTTGGAAGAGCAAAATTCTTCCCATTCGGTTGAAATTTGGTACGTGATGTTGGTATATGGTATCCAACAACCATGCAGGAATTGGTTCCTATCAGCCCATAAGTATATATAGCTCCCATATAAACCGATCCCCAGATTTGACCTCCGGTGCCTTTTGGAGAAGCAAAATTCATCCGATCTGCTTGAAATTTGGTACGTAATGATCGTATATGATATTTAACAACCATGCCAAAAGTGGTCCATATCAGTCCATAATCATATATAGCCCCATATAAACCGATCCCGAGATTTGGTTTTGGAGCCTCTTGGAGGAGCAAATTTCATCCGAGTGAGTTGAAATTTGGTACATTGTGCTAGTATATGGTCGTTAACAACCATGCCTAACTAGGTCCATATCGATCTATAGTTATATATATCCCTCAGATAAATCGATTTCCAATCACACAAAAATTAGTCCATATCAAGTTCATAATTGTATATAGCCCTCATATAAGCTACCCCCATATTTCAATTCTGGCTCTCTACGTACCGTGCAAAAAGTCCATATCGATTCGTAATTATTTGTAGACTTAACTATACATAACTTTTTTGTCTAATATATACCACTTATGGACTAACTCACAATTTAGAAAACGATTTTAAGAAGTTTTAAGATACCACAACCCAAGTAATTCGATTGTGGATGACAGTCTTTCGAAGAAGTTTCTACACTGAAAAAAAGCATACTCGGTTCCAAAGATTTTGTCTTTACTTTAAAAAATTGGGTATTGATTCCGAGCCAAAGAAGCGGAGAATACAAGTAAGGATACTTTTAAGACACAATTCTCTTTTAAATTTAGGTTTTGTGTACTTGCTTCTAGGAAACAAATTTTAATTTTTCGCTTTCTCAGCTTTTTTTCTTCATATGCTATCAAAGCCCTTTAAAAACTAGTTAACGGCAACTTTATTTTCCAAATTAGGACTCGACTTCCAGTAGAAATTATGCTATGTTTGAAGTAAAAAACTTATTTAAAATAAAGTTTTGAAAAACATGTCCTATATGTGAACGATTTTTTGCTTTGTAGTCCAGATGCAAAAAGACAACAAATTTAAAGACAATTTCATTAAATTTAAAGAATTTTTCTGAATTATTAAAGTCAAGTTGACCTTAACCTATAAATTTTTTCTTTCATGTTAAGATACCCATTTTTAAGTCAAATCACTTAATTATAAGGACAATACGACTTCATTGAAAAGTTTATCGACTTTTGGACAAGGAAAATAACTTTATTTTAGAGAAATGCGTCTTCTATGCTAAGCAAAATTTGTATTCGTATTTTAACGACATGAAATCTTTGACCTCACAACAATATTTTTTCAGGGTACGCAATCCATGGTGGAGGGTACATAAGATTCTGCCTGGCCGAACTTACGACCGTATATACTTGTTTTTAATTGATACTATCATTTCTGTGATTGAAGACATTTTAATTAAAAAATTTATTGGATCAATTTCGTGATTGAATCAGAAAAAAGCATTTTTGTGTGTACCCGTCCATCTTTGAAAAGTTTAGAATATAATAGATCTTGATGAAATGGGGTACTACAGACTACAGAATTTGCTACAGAAACGGAAAATTCCATAATTGGTTGAATTGATTCTTGTTTCCGAAAAGTGGATCGCTTGTCAAATTGAGTGATTTTTCGACAGCTACCAGTAGATTTTTTTTTTTAAACAGTCTGAAGGTGTGGATAAAACGGTTAATGATGAATTAACCCAGATGCAGTAAAAACGGCTGCCACGGAGGATAACGTCTCAAAATTGCCCTAGTTCGTATTGAAAGATATCCTCTTAATCTTGAAAATCTTGATGAAGTTTTAGGCTCGAAGGCAGAAAAGAAAAGTCAACCATAATCATTTTTTAATGAAATCTTGGAGCTTCATGCACTGTTTCGCGATAGTTAGCAAAGCATTAATCTAAAATGATACTGTAAAATCATACTGATTGCCAGAATCATTTGTTTGCCAGTTGTCTTCCTAGTAATCAGAAAAACGCAGAAGAGGTATCACTCTTCACCACGACAATGCGAGAACTCACACACCGGCTCAAACAACGGCATATCTGAGCCCTCAAAACATCGATTTGAAGAATCATCCGCCGTATGGTACTGACGTGGCACCCAATGACTTCTATTATCGCACGTAAAAAATAAAATGAGGTAAACGTTTTTCGATACCTGAAGAAGCGATTGATTCATACAGATTGCATGTTATGGTGATACCTAAATTAGAGTGGCGATAGTGCTTCGAAAAATGGTTCAAACGTAGGCCAAATTGTGTAGATCTTAATATGGGAATATTTTGGAAAAATAATAAAGCGTTTTCCGAAGATTAATATTTGTTTTTGTTCTCTAATCCCGAAATATAAAAGGCAACCATCGTGTTAGACTTTATGTGCTTACAGTTTCTAAAATAAAATCCAAACGTTTTCAATTTTATTTAGAATTGGAAAATGGGAGTGATGCCACATTAAAGTCCAATTTGCCAACCTTGTCAGGCAATGAGACTTTTAAGCCACCTTTTGATAGTGTCATCCGATTTCATTAAATTTTATTGAGTTCGTTTACGTTTATATTCGTGGAAAGGTATTCGTTTCGTGAATTCAAACTTGTCGGTTTCATCTCCAATGTAAATGGATGAAAGTGATTATTTTTGCCTATGGGATTGCGTGCCACTATTTATGCCACTTTTTCAAAATGAGTTCGCCACTTTAAGAAAATTTTCAGTTGTTTCCTCAAATTGTGAAGGTTTTCCTTATGGGCTTTTAATTCTATGTCCACATTCGAATGAATTTTCTTCAGGCATCTTCCCTTTTCAACATGATTTATTAGCCGTGAGGAATTTAAGAAAATTAATGCAGATAAACACAACTCAATAAAATCCTATTAAAACAAAAGACCAAAAAGGATGGCAAATATGTTGAGAGGAAAAACAACAACAAAAATACCATTGAATGCTATAAGACAAAAAAATAAAACCCAGAACCCTTTTTGATGAAGAAAAAAAAGAAAAACCACTCAAAAATTCCCTAAAGAAAAAACCTGCCTTTCAGATGATATCAAGTGAAAAATAAAACGATTTGTTTTATTTGACAAGTGGTCAACTTGGAGTTGAAAAGCTTTTGGTAAGGGTTATGGATTGAGTGTTGGTGGTGCCATAGCCAGAATTAAGGATAAAATAAAAGCCAACTACCAACTTGTCAGTATGGCTTTTCTTCTTCATTGGTAATATAACCGCAACAAATTTCTTCTAGAATTTATGCCATAAAAATGTTAATTTGAATAAATTCAGTTATAAAAATGTCTTTAAAAATGAAAAATGACTTAGAGACACAAGCTGGAATAGTGAAGAGAAGAACTACGTTTTACCTATAGTCAGGGGATAGAAGGATATGCCTTCTTCATATCCTGGCAGCCACCAAGCAGCTGACAGAATGGATGAATGAATTTGACCACTGGTTATTGTTACAAATGATGTAAGCCCTTGTAATTCAGCGTAAAAGGGGTTAGCCCTGTGTTGGTTTGTTTCCTCCTAAATCCCTTAAGGACTCTTCATTTGCTATGAATGAATGTGCTGTGTGAAGAATCCACTCATTCAATCATCCTGTATTTGTTTTATCTGTTTTGAAAATGAAGCATAAATTGTCCTTCTTCAGTTTTTTTTTTAAGATTATTTTGATGATTTTTTATTAGTGTGTGTGGCTCTCTTCTCTCATGGCTCTTGATTTTCATCTGTGATGTGATGTAATTTATTTCTGCGGTTATAACGGTTAACGTGTCAGTTTTGTTTCATTCTCCTTTATTGGATGATTGTCTTATGGCCACTGTCCTTTTACATCTTTCTTCTGTCCCAATGTCCATCCATCCATTTCTCTACCAGTTTGTTTGTAAAGTGTATGATTTAATGGATGTGAACTTAACCTCTTACGAAAAATGAAAGATAGCCTTTTTTGTATGATTTTGTTGTTAAATTTGTGGTTAGTGCTTGTGTGCTGATTTCAACGCAATTACCCAGATTCAATTTTGTTTGGTTAGCACCCGAAAATTTACACCATTTTTCGGGGAGATAACCACAAAATGTGGCTTCTGGTTTTTAAATGACTAATTTTGAAAGTTAAATTATCACCATTTTTGTATATTAGCTTTATAAGTGCCCCTAATTTTGTAAATTCTGTTTTTGTAAAAGCGTAATTGCAGTGTGTTAAGTGGATTATGTTGAAATCTGTTTACATTCGAAAAAAAAAAAACTGAGTTTATCAGGGTGTAAAGATGCTTACACTTAGACTAGTGATACTGCATTGGTGAACTTCTCTCTAATCCTGGCAAGGCGAGTGTGCTAACCATTATATGAAGGCACACTTAAGGATTTTAGTACTGTTTCCGAACCAAAGACGCTCGTCTGATAGCTGACAGTTTTATTCCAGTTATCGGTAATTTCATGGTTTATAAGCATACAAAAGCATTTTGATCTATTGCATTCAGAATTATTTTTTTTTTTTCTTAATGGAATTCAAGAGTGGTAATCTATATATGACTGGATAATCATATGTGGCTATCGTTAGAGCCATCCAGGGAAGGTCATTGACTCTTACTACTCGATTTAGTTGTGACAAATTTCAGGGTAAGGATTTTTAAACCAAAGATTATAATCTACCTTTTAAATAAAATTTATTTATTTTAAAGACATTTTTGCATATATGAACTCCAAGTTATATACCCTCCACCATAGATCTTTGTCATTCCGTTTATAGCTCATCAAAATATAAGTCTTAGACGCCACAAAGTATATATACTCTGGGTCGTGGTGAAATTCCAATAATAGAAATTGAAATAAATAACAAGTATATACGGCCGTAAGTTCGGCCAGGCCGAAGCTTATGTACCCTCCACCAAGGATTGCGTAGAAACTTCTACTGAAATCGATGGCAAGGTATCCTAAAACTTCCTAACACCGTAATATATACCACATAGTCCATACATGGTATATATTAAACTAAAAAAGGCCGATTAAATACGTATATAATTAAGTTTAAAGTTTCTATAGAAATAAAATTTTGACAAAATAAAATTTTGACATCATTTTCTATAGAAGTAAATTTTTGACAACATTTTCTATAGAAGTAAAATTTTTACAAAATTTTCTATAGAAATAAAATTTGGAAAAAATTTTCTATAGAAATAAAATTTTGACAAAATTTTCTATAGAAATAAAATTTTGACAAAATTTTCTATAGAAATAAAATTTTGTCAAAATTTTCTATAGAAATAAAATTTTGAAAAAATTTTCTATAGAAATAACATTTTGACAATGTTTTCTATAGAAATAAAATTTTGGTAGATTATTTTTGGCACGAGTGGCAACCATGATTATGAACCGATATGGACCAATTTTTGTGTGATTGGGGATCGGCTATATATAACTATAGACCGATATGGGCCAATTTTGGCATGGTTATTAGCGGCCTTATACTAACACCACGTTGCAAATTTCAACC
Source organism: Haematobia irritans (assembly GCF_050003625.1). Taxonomy (NCBI): domain Eukaryota; kingdom Metazoa; phylum Arthropoda; class Insecta; order Diptera; family Muscidae; genus Haematobia; species Haematobia irritans. Next base: position 3,799,383 of record NC_134400.1, read on the forward strand.
GGATCGGATGAATTTTGCTCCTCCAAGAGGCTCCGGAGATCAAATCTGGGGAACGGTTTATATGGGGGCTATATATAATTATGGACCAATATGGACCAATTTTTGCGTGTTTGTTAGAGACCACATTCTAACCTCATGTTCGAAATTTCAACCGGACCGGATGAATTTTGCTCCTCCAAGAGGCTACGGAGGACAAATATGGGGATCGATTTATATGGGGGCTATATATAATTATGGGTCGATGTGGACCAATTTTTGCATGGTCATTAAAGAACATATACCAACACCATGTACCAACTTTCAGCCGGATCGGATGAAATTTGCTTCTCTTAGACGCCCCGCAAGCCAAATCGGGGGATCGATTTATATGGGGGCTATATATAATTATGGGTCGATGTGGACCAATTTTTGCATGGTCATTAAAGAACATATACCAACACCATGTACCAAATTTCAGCCGGATCGGATGAAATTTGCTTCTCTTAGAGCAATCGCAAGCCAAATTTGGGGGTCCGTTTATATGGGGGCTATACGTAAAAGTGGACCGATATGGACCATTTTTTGCATGGTTGTTAAAGACCATATACTAACACCATGTACCAAATTTCAGCCTGATCGGATGAAATTTGCTTCTCTTAGAGCAATCGCAAGCCAAATTTGGGGGTCCGTTTATATGGGGGCTATACGTAAAAGTGGACCGATATGGACCAACTTTTGCATGGTTGTTAGAGACCATACAGTAACACCATGTACCAAATTTCAGCCGGATCGGATGAAATTTGCTTCTCTTAGAGCAATCGCAAGCCAAATTTGGTCCGTTTATATGGGGGCTATACGTAAAAGTGGAGCGATATGGCCCATTTGCAATACCATCCGACCTACATCAATAACAACTACTTGTGCCAAGTTTCAAGTCGATAGATTGTTTCGTTCGGAAGTTAGCGTGATTTCAACAGACGGACGGACGGACATGCTCAGATCGACTCAGAATTTCACCACGACACATAATATATATACTTTATGGGGTCTTAGAGCAATATTTCGATGTGTTACAAACGGAATGACAAAGTTAATATACCCCCCATCCTATGGTGGAGGGTATAAAAAATCAAAATAAATTCTGAGTCGATCGAGCGATATCCATCCGAACATCTGGTTGTTCGTCCGTCTATGGAAATCCCGCTAACTCCCGAACGAAACATGCTGTCGACTTTATATTTGGTACGAGTAGTTGCTACTGATGTAGGTCAGATGATACTACAAATGGGTAATATTGGATAACTTTTAGGTATGGTCCCTATATAAACCGACCCCCAGATTTGTCTTGGCAGGATTCGTGATACGTGATGTTAGGTTAGGTTAGGTGGCAGCCCGATGTATCAGGCTCACTTAGACTATTCAGTCCATTGTGATACCACATTGATGAACTTCTCTCTTATCACTCAGTGCTGCCCGATTCCATGTTAAGCTCAATGACAGGGACCTCCTTTTTATAGCCGAGTCCGAACGGCGTTCCACATTGCAGTGAAACCACTTAGAGAAGTTTTGAAACCCTCAGAAATGTCACCAGCATTACTGAGGTGAGATAATCCACCGCTGAAAAACTTTTTGGTGTTCGGTCGAAGCAGGAATCGAACCCACGACCTTGTGTATGCAAGGCGGGCATGCTAACCATTGCACCACGGTGGCTCCCATATGTGATGTTAGTATGTGCCCTCTACCAACCATGCAAAATTTGGTCCATAGTTCGTCCTCATGGAGGAAAAAATTTCACCTCATACGGTTAAAATCTGGCCTTCAAATTACCAGGCAAATATTGAGTCGAATCGATTAATAATTAGTTGTGAAACGATCAAGATCAAAAGAAGCTTATAAAGGTATTTGTTCTGCATTTTTATTTAACGCAGACTCCACATGGACTAACTTACAATTTAAAAGACAATGCAAGGGAGGTTTAATATAACAGGTTGGCTGATAAGTCCCCGGTCTAACAAAGAAAAACACTTTTTTTGTCAAAATTCGTTTTTATTATTCAATATAGTTCCCTTCAAGAGCGATACAACGATTATAACGACCTTCCAATTTTTTGATACCATTTTGGTAGTACTCCTTCGGTTTTGCCTCAAAATAGGCCTCAGTTTCGGCGATCACCTCTTCATTGCAGCTAAATTATTTCCCTGCGAGCATCCTTTTGAGGTCTGAGAACAAGAAAAAGTAGCTGGGGGCCAGGGTGGGGAAGCAATTCGAAGCCCAATTCATAAATTTTTGCCATCGTTCTCAATGACATGTGGCACGGTGCGTTTTCTTGGTGGAACAACAGTTTTTTCTTCTTCATATGGGGCCGTTTTGCCGCGATTTCGACCTTCAAACGCTCCAATAACGCCATATAATAGTCACTGTTGATGGTTTTTCCCTTCTCAAGATAATCGATCAAAATTATTCCATGCGCATCCCAAGAAACAGAGGCCATGTTTCATCCATTGTCATATATCGACGGAAAAACTCGGGTGTATTACGAGTTAACGAGTCAGAATCATCAACACGTTGTTGTTTTTGGTCAAATGTGAGCTCGCGCGGCACCCATTTTGCACAGAGCTTCCGCATATTCAAATATTGATGAATGATATGGTATGATACACGTTCCTTTTATATCTTTAAGGCCTCTGCTATCTCGATCAACTTAATTTTAGTGTCATTCGAAATAATTTTGTGGATTTTTTTGATGTTTTCGTCGGTAACCACCTCTTTCGGGCGTCCAATGCGTTCACCGTCCTTCGTGCTCATTTCACCACGCTTGAATTTTGCATACCAATCAATTATTGTTGATTTCCCTGGAGCAGAGTCCGGAAACTCATTATCAAGCCAAGTTTTTGCTTCCACCGTATTTTTCCCTTCAGAAAACAGAATTTTATCAAAACACGAAATTCCTGTTTTTCCATTTTTTTTACAATAACAAAAGTTGCTTCACAAAAGACGCTCTATCTCACAAACTAATTGACTTACAGACATCAAATTTTGACACGAATCATTTGAAGGTTGGTACTATATAAAAATAATATGCATTTAATACTAGCGAAGCCATCTATGTGTCAGACCGGGGACTTATCAGCCAACCTGTTACCTTGACATCGATAATTAGTATCCAAGACTAGTAATTCGATGGTGGATGGCAGTCTTTGGCAGTCAGACAAAAGTTTACTTGGTTCCAAAGATTTTGACCTTCTTTTAAGGATTTTCGTATTGATACCTAGCGAAAGATGCGGCTTCTTTAAAATGAAGAAATTTGTTGTGACCTATCTGGCTTTAAACTTAGGATCAGATCTCATTTACCGAATTTTCATTCTCTTTTCGCGGTATATCAATAAAACTATTCACGTATTAACTAATGCCAGTTTAAAAATCTAAATTATAACGTATACTTCAGAGTAAAAAATATTTTCTTAATTCCAAAATAAAAAAACTTTAAACCAAAGATGCTAAATCCTCAAAATCTTATCGTATATTTGAAGCGTTTTTATCTTAAATCTAAGGATTCAATATTTTAGGTACTCTAAGAACGATTTTTTTTTAATCAAAAATGTGTTTGTTTATATTAAGAAAAATTTGCCTTATTTCAAAGACATGTGTCCTAAATAACTGAAAAAAAATTTTTTTGAAGCAAAAATTATAGACATTTTATTTAAAGTGTCATTACTTTAAAGAAATGTGTCCTCAATATAAGATTCGTCCTAGCCGTAACTTTTCTTTAAAGAAGAAGGTTAGGAACTTTCTCTTCATTAAAATGTGTCCTTACATTTATGTCAATATTTAATCATTTCAGTGGATGTCTTATTTATTATGGATATCACTAAACTTGCTATTGAAGTATAAAATCTCATTATCCTTCGTTCGCTTAAATTGCATTTAATTCTATCTCCAATTATTCAATAGGACTAGTTTTGGGTACAATCCCATCAGTCTAGGGATCCTTCCTGCTTCGTATGACTATCAAAATATTTTTCTTAATAATAAATCATATGCCTTTCTTTTCAATCAGGAATTTCTGTAACATACAAAACGCATTTCCTTTGGATATAAGTCAATTTAACCCCTTTCGGCTATGGTCAAATACTCCTGGTTGTTTCTTATCAATAACACATATCTAATTACACACTCAGGGAACAAAAACGAGCATAAATAATTTTTCGATTTGTTACAAAGCTTAGAGACTGCAAACAGCTGAATCCTTTAACTGATGGTCAACCATAAAAGACAAACTATGCATTCCTAAGAGACCTAAGAAGAATTGTTCTAACCATCTAGAGGGCAAAAAAAAAAAAAATAAGAAAACCCCTTATAGAAATTGATAGGAAAATCGAATGATACAATGACATGGTCATATATACATACAACCAGGATATGGATACAAAGGATACAAAGCTTAATATAAACAAAAATGAATGATTGATTATGTGTTTTTGATTGTTACCACACAAAAGTCAAATTCTGAAACAAAAAAAAACTGTTATCGGTTATGGGAAACCCCAACAAATGGTCATAGGAGTAGTTTATATGACCATAAGTTTGGGAATACCCCAAGGAATTAGTAGCTCACGGATATGATAGTAACCCTTCGTTTGGATCTCAGGTCCTTTGGACAAATTTGTTCTAGCCAAGAAAAGCGTAGAGAATTTCGCAAACAAGACAGATATTCGTTATGCTTTGCTGTAAGAAACAAAAGGACTTGACTCATTCCTTGATCCTTTTAGACACACACACACACATACACATATATATACATGCTTACATACCCATATCTTTAGATTGGTATACATGTGTGTTTAAGGATAATTTTCTTTGTTAATTGCTTAAATGGAAATCAACCAATAAATGACTTAACAATTTCTATTCCTGCTTAAGGTTTTCTTTTATAATTTTGTCTGCATATGGGGTTTGCGACCAGCGAGCGCCTTAAAACCAGAACTCGCTCATTTGATGATGATTAGACGAAATCAACTCCGGTAGCTGGAAAAACAATTACGCTACAAAAAAAATCCAAGAAGAAGAAAAAAGGTAATACCACTATTTAAGACTATTTTGCCTTAGCTACCCCCTTCGTAAAAGAGAAATTATTTATAATTAAGGTCTTATTTTGAGAAAGGCTAAAGGAAAATAGAAAAAAACAACAATAACAAAGCGACGACACTGATGATGTCTAAATGCATTTCTATTGCTTTGCTTTCTTTAATGCATTTCGTATTTTTTTTCATCGTTTGTCTAATTTTATCTCAAAAGACATAATTTTCGGTGGAAGCTACAACTGCATGACTATGAAATATCATCAGATGCCCGAATGGCCACAGAGAGAAGCAACACTCACACAAATTAGATGCATCATTAGAACCTTTCTACACACTTGAGTAAATTACTAAAAATCACGTAAAAAACGTACAAAACAAATGGTTTATAAAACAAATTATATCAAATTAACCTCAAATTGATGTGGGGAGGGGGGCAAAACGAGAGTCATGGAAGACGACAAACGTAAAGGAAGACGAATGCCAGCAAACAATGGTAAGACAAATAAACATTACCATACAGCAACAACATTGGAGGCGATGGCGTCAGCAATAGCAACCGTAATGACGACAACAGATCTTAATACAACTATAACAGCAAATGACCACAAAATGTATCTGATAGATTTCCCCCTACCCCCTACCCATCCAGTGGTACACTGTCATTTAGAGATGAGCAAGAGAGTGGAATTAAACTCACGGATTGAGTTGTAGTCACAGTTGCCACTCGAGCCAAACATAATCTACCAACATTTGGAGCAAATTTTACCAAAAAGCTACAAAAAAAAAATAAATAAATAAATAAAAATTTTGTCAATATTTTATTTCTATAGAAAATTCTCGGCAAATCCTTATTTCTATAGAAAATTTTCTCAAAATCCTTAGTTCTATAGAAAATTTTGACAAAATTGTATTTCTATAGAAACTTTTGTCAAAATTTTATTTCTATAGAAAATGTTGTCAAAGTTTTATTTCTATTGAAAATTTTGTAAAAATTGTATTTCTATAGAAAATTTTCGTAAAATTTTGTTTCTACAGAAAATTTGGTCAAATTTGTATTTCTATAGAAAATTTTGTCAAAATTTCATTTCTATAGAAAATTTTGCCAAAATGTTATTTCTATAGAAAATTTTGTCAAAAGTTTATTTTTATTGAAAATGTTGTCAAAATTTTACTTCTATAGAAAATCTTGTCAAAATTGTATTTCTAAAGAGAATTTTGTCAAAATTTCATTTCTAGAGAAAATTTTATTTCCACAGAGAATTTTTCCGAATTTTTTTTTCATAGAGAATTTTGTAAAAATTTTATTTCTATAGAAAATTTTGTCAAAATTTTATTTCTATAGAAAATTTTGTCAAAATCTATAGAAAATTTTTACAAAATTTTATTTCTATGGACAACTTTGTCAACATTTTATTTCTGTAGAAAATTTTCTCAAAATTTTACATGTATAGAAAAATTTTCCCAAATTTTATTTCTATAGAAAATGTTTCCAAAATACTATTTCCATAGAACATTTTCCAAAATTTTATTTCTATATAAAATATTGTAAAAGTTTTATTTCTAAAGAAAATGTTATCAAAATTTTATTTCTATAGAAAATTTTATCAAAATGTTATTTCTATAGAAAATTTTTTCAAAATTTTATTTCCATAGAAAATGTTGTCAAAGTTTTATTTCTATTGAAAATTTTGTAAAAATTGTATCTCTATAGAAAATTTGGTCAAATTTGTATTTTTATAGAAAATTTTGTCAAACATTTATTCCTATAGGAAATGTTTTCCAATTTTTATTTCTATAGAAAATTTTGATAAAATTTTGTTTCTATAGAAAATTTGGTCAAATTTGTATTTCTATAGAACATTTTGCCAAAATTTCATTTCTATAAAAAATGTTGCCAAAATTTTATTTCTATAGAAAATTTTGTCAAAATTTTATTTCTATTGTCAAAATTTTACTTCTATAGAAAATCTTGTCAAAATTTTAGAGAATTTTGTCAAAATTTCATTTCTATAGAAAATTTTATTTTTATAGAAAATGTTGTCACAAATTTATTTCTATAGAAACCTTGTAAAACTTTTATTTCTATAGAAAATTTTGTCCAAATTTTATTTCTATAGAAACCTTTTTCAAAATTTTGTCAAAAATTTATTTCTATAGAAAATTCTGTCAAAAATTTTATTTTATAGAAAATTTTGACAAAATCTTATTTCTATAGAAAATTTTGTCAAAAGTTTACTTGTATAGAAAAAATTTTATTTCTATAAAAAATATTGTAAAATTTTATTTCTATAGAAAATTTTTACAAAATTTTATTTCTATGGACAATTTTGTCAACATTTTATTTCTATAGAAAATTTTCTCAAAATTTTACATGTATAGAAAAATTTTCCAAAATTTTATTTTTATAGAAAATGTTTCCAAAATACTATTTCCATAGAACATTAAACAAAATATTTCTATAAAAAATATTGGAAAAGTTTTATTTCTAAAGAAAATATTGTCAAAATTTTATTTCTATACAAAATTTTCTCAAAATTTTATTTCTGTAGAAAATTTTTGCAACATTTTATTTCCGTAGAAGATTTTCCAAAATTTTATTTCTATAAAAGATATTGTAAAAGTTTTATTTCTAAAGAAAATGTCAAAATTTTATTTCTATAGAAAATGTTGCCAAATTTTACTTGTATAGAAAATTTTGCCAAAATTGTATTTCTATAGAAAATTTTTTAAAAATTTTAGTTCTATAGAAAATGTTGTCAAAATTTTATTTCTATAGAATTTTTCCGAAATTTTATTTCCATAGAGAATTTTTCCGAAATTTTATTTCTATAGAAAATTTTGTCAAAATTTTATTTCTATAGAAAATTTTGTCAAAATTTTATTTCTATAGGAAATTTTGTCAAACTTTTATTGGTATAGAAAATTTAGTCAAAATTTTATTGGTATAGAAAATTTTGTCAAAATTTTATTTCTATAGAAAATTTTGTCAAATTTTTATTTCTATAGAAAATTTTTTCAAAATGTTATTTCTATAGAAAATCTCAAAATATTACTTGTATAGAAAATTTTTCCAAAATTTTATTTCTGTTGAAAAGGTTTCCAAAATTGTATTTCCATAGAAATTTTTCCAAAATTTTATTTCCATAAAAAATATTGTAAAAGTTTTATTTCTAAAAAAATGTTGTCAAAATTTTATTTCTATAGAAAATTTTGTCAAAATTTAATTTCTATAGAAAAATTTTCCAAAATTTTATTTCTATAGAAAATGTTGTCCAAAATTTTATTTCTATAGAAAAGTTTGTCCAAAATTTTATTTCTATAGAAAAGTTTGTCCAAAATTTTATTTCTATAGAAAATTGTTTACATTCACCTCGAAACAGCTGATATTTTTCCATTGCAAGTATATTGAAATCAATAGAGATTTCAATCGAAACTATTCTTATAGGGGAGAATATAGAAACATTATGGTTATCTCTTAAATATAAATTATTTATTTTTTAAAATAATCAAATGATTAGCTTTCAAGTCGAAGAGTGACTCAAAGTGAATAATGAGTCACGACAAAATGGTGTCATGGTTACAACTCAATTGGCAAAAACTACAGGCAAATCTAAACAAAAACGAAATTATTACGAAATGGTAAAAATAAAAACCTCATATAAATTTTAAATTTAAATATTAAAGGATTAAGGGATCTTGTTCCACATTTATAATTTTTTAGTGCAAACACTTTAATGTCACCCAGAAGTTTTTCCCGTAAATTCCCATTCTAATAAAGCTCCCTGGAAAAAGATTTCAATTGTTTAAGTGTGTTGGTAAGGCTTCTTTTTTATTCTGATCTCTTTGAGATTTTTTTTGCCTATAAAGCCCTCAACTAAATATAGTCCTTATAGCATACAAACTGAATATCATATTTCATTTCCTTCAGTTACATATTTTTTATTTCGTCCGCTTATCAATATCTTAGTAGTGATTTATTCTGTCTCTCTATGATTTCAAGCTTTCAAGCACTGTCTTCCGTGTTGCATGAGATCTACCTGTTTCTTCACTATCAATTTATGCAGTTGCAAACTCTTGATGCCGTTTCCACCGAAATCTACTGCTTGTGGTTGCCATCATTGTACTTTCATATTCGCATATTCTCTGTCTCCATTGTTGTCTTTGGTAAATGTAACGCATCTCTGGTACAATGAAACCCCAACTAAACATGAAACTCCACCACACAAATCAACTCCATTGCCTACTGCTTCTCCATCTTAACTCCGGGCGTTTAAGGTTCTAGACCACTGATTTACAACTACGTTATTTGAGGAGTTTGTTATTGTGCGGCCAGTGTTAGTTGGTAATATCCTCAACTTCTCAAGCTTGTTCCCTTGTCTCCGCTGATGGCGACAAAACGAGCGTCTAGATTTTTGGCGCGACGTCAGAGTGTGTCTTGGTCGTTGTCTGCTTGGTCGCGGAGGTGAGGAAAAACGACAACAAAATTAAGGCAACCTTTCCGTGGCAATTACAATGCACCAGATCCACTCATCCATGCAAAGAGGGAAAAACTTTGATGGCAAAGCAAGCGGTAGATATTGGTGAGCAACGGGTGCTTCTTCTACAGTGGCTTAAGATCCCTACACGACGAGTTTATCTTAAAAAGACCCTTCAACCATAAGTCTACCACCAAAATGCCCGTCTTTCTGTCTGCAGACAATTTCTACTTCATCTGTGTTCTTGTATTGCAGTGGCAAAAGGCATGAATAAACCCCGCATCTGAAGTGCATTGAAAAGAGAAAAACCACATTAATACAAATATTGTGTATAGAAGGTCTGTCCACTTTTTTGTATCCCACTCTCTCTTTGGTTTCGATTACGTTTGTCTTTCATTCAAATGTTCTTGGGGAGTCGCTGATTCGTAGTAGTAAGTCATACAATACCCGAATGGATTTAATTGAAGTATGATGTTCCTTCAAGGGTGTCATCTTTTCAAGTATTAAGACCTCATGGACATTGAGGTGATATCATCTTTTGATATTGGACTTGGGTAGGGGATCCCCAAGTTATATCCTCATACAGCCTAAACCTCTAGAGGGTAGCTGATATGTTTTGCAAAATTATCGGGTTTACTTGCCAAAGAGGTCATCCGAAAATTTACGTCTTCGATTGGCCATCATAACTTAAGCTCCGCCAATGGTAATGGAACGGGCCGGCGCAACTACCGATGATCGCTTCCCGTCCATAATCATCGACATTGGGTTCAAAATAAATTCCGAGTATTATCGAAAAAGTCTGGTAAAGACAATATTGAAGCCCTAAATACAACATTTCGCCTGCAAACCATTGACATTTCCAGGAATCAGCATAATCGCACTCAGCACGCGTCAACCAGGAATGGCTTAAAAAGGATGTTCCTAGCTTAATTTATACCACCATCCTGGCCGCCAAAATCTCCAGATGTCAATCCGTTGGCTTTTGCGGCTGGGATTTTTTTGGAGAGAAACCAAAATTTTCTACTGTCACCATGGTCACCAAACTATTTTGGACTGTAAGGTTGGCACTAAAATATATTAAAATGGCGATCATCTCAAACCACAGCTTTGCGAGAAATGGGTCATAATCACGATTGCCAAAAATGGTAGCTTTTTTACTGTTTGGTAGAATTCTTGATGTTTTGGTAGACTTTGCAAAGTATTCCTCTCCAACTAACAGGTACTTCAATAAAAATTAAATTTTGACAAAATTTTCTATAGAATAAAATTTTGGCAACATTTTCTTTAGAAACAAAGTTTAGACAAAATTTTCTATAGAAATAAAATGTTGGCAAAATTTTCTATAGAAATAAAATTTTAACAAAATTTTCTATAGAAATAATTTTGAGACGATTTTCTATAGAAATAAAATTTTGGCACAACTTTCTCCTCAAATACATTTTTTTTTCAAATATTTCTATAAAAATAAAATGTTGATACAATTTTCTATAAAAATAAAATGTTGACAAAATTTTCTATAAAAATAAAATGTTGACAAAATTTTCTATAGAAATAAAATTTTGATAGAAAATTCAATAAAAATAAAATTTTGGCAACATTTTCTTTAGAAACAAAGTTAGGACAAAATTTTCTATAGAAATAAAATGTTTGCAAAATTTTCTATAGTAATAAAATTTTAACAAAATTTTCTATATAAAAAATTTTGAGACGACTTTCTATAGAAATAAAATTTTGACAAAAATTTCTATAGAAATAAAATTTTAGCAAAACTTTCTCCTGAAACACAATTTTTTCAAATATTTCTATAAAAATAAAATTTTGCAAAATTTTCTATAAGAATAAAATTTTGATAAAATTTTTTATAAAAATAAAATGTTGACACAATTTTCTATAAAAATAAAAATTTGCAAAATTTTCTATAAAAATAAAATTTTGATAAAATTTTTTATAAAAATAAAATGTTGACACAATTTTCTATAAAAATAAAATGTTGACAAAATTCTCTCTAAAAATAAAATTTTGACAAAATTTTCTATAGAAACAAAATTTTGATAGATATTTCAATAAAAATAAAATTTTGACAAAATTTTCTATAGAAACAAAATTTAGACAAAATTTTCTATAGAAATAAAATTTTGACAAAATTTTCTATAAAATAAAACATTGACAAAATTTTCTATAGAAATAAAATGTTGACAAAAATTTTTTAGAGAAATAGAATTTTGAAAATTTTCTATAGAAGTAAAATTTTAAAATTTTCTATAGAAATAAAGTTTTGTCGAAATTCTCTATAAAAATAAAATTTTTACAAAATTTTCTATAGAAATAAAATTTTGATAAAATTTTCAATAGAAAAAAATTATGACAAAATTTTTTCTATAGAAATGAAACTTTTACAACATTTTCTATAGAAATGAATCTTTGAACAAGAATCGAAAATTTTGTCAAAATTTTATTTCTATAGAAAATTTTTTCAAAATTTTATTTCTATAGAAAACTTTTTCAAAACTTTATTTCTATAGAAAAACTTTTCAAGATTTTATTTCTATAGAAAATCGTCTCCAGATTTTGTTATATAGAAATTTTTTTAAAACTTTATTTTTAGAGAGAATTTTGTCAATATTTTATTTTTATAGAAAATTTTGTCAAAATTTTAGTTCTGTAGAAATTTTTTCAAAATTTTATTTCTGCAAAAAATTATGTAAAAATTTTATTTCTATAAAAAATTTTGTCGAAGTTTTATATCTATAGAAAGTTTTGCCAAATTTTTATTTCTGTATAAAAATTGATCAAAAAATTATTTCTATAGAAAATTTTGTCAAAATTTTACTTCTAAAGAAAATTTTGTCAACATTTTATTTCTATAGAAAATCTTGTCAAAATTTTATATCTATAGAAAATTTTATCAAAATTTTATTTCTATAGAAAATTTTGTCAACATTTTATTTTTATTGAAAATTTGTAGAATAAAGGGTGATACGGTCAAAATTTGGTCAAGGGAAAACGCGTGTAAATCGGTGAAATCGTTTATGTAAAAAATCAAATTAAATTTCTTTTTCAAGTTCAATTAGTATAAAATTCAGGAAAAATATTCAGTTAGGCTTTCGCTTTTCCAAATCCGAATTGCCGGGCCTCACGCTTGACACCTGCCATCAGATTTTGTACAGCCACCTTCTTCGCCGCAGAAAGCCAGTTTGCCTTGAACGGCTGCTCGTCCTTAGCAGTTTTTTTGGTCTTCTTTAGGTTCCGCTTGACAATAGCCCAGTATTTCTCAATTGGGCGGAGCTCTGGCGTGTTGGGAGGGTTCTTGTCCTTGGGAACCACCTGCCCGTTGGTGGCGGCGTACCACTCCATGGCCTTTTTACCGTAATGGCAAGATGCCAAATCCGGCCAAAACAGTACGGAACAACCGTGTTTCTTCACGAAAGGCAGTAGACGTTTATTCAAACACTCTTTCACGTAAATTTCTTGGTTGACAGTCCCGGAAGCTATGAAAATGCTGCTTTTCAAGCCACAGGTACAGATGGCTTGCCAAACCAGATATTTCTTTGCGAACTTTGACAGTTTTATGTGCTTGAAAATATCTGCTACCTTTCCCCTTTCTTTTGCCGTATAAAACTCCCGTCACAGAAGCTGCTTGTAGTCGGCTTTGACGTAGGTTTCGTCGTCCATTACCACGCAGTCAAACTTCGTCAGCATCGTCGTGTACAGCGTCCGGGATCGCGCTTTGGCCGTCGTATTTTGTTTATCATCGCGATTTGGAGTCACTACCTTCTTGTAAGTCGATAGTCCGGCTCGTTTTTTGGCTCCATGCACGGTTGTAGACGATACACCCAGCTTGTTTGCGGCATCTCGGAGAGAGAGGTTAGGGTTTCGCTTGAAACTACCGGCAACTCTCTTTGTCGTCTCAGCGGATTCCGGTTTTCGATTTCCCCCCATCCAGACTTCCTGGCTGTCGACAAACGTTCCCCAAACATTTGTAACGGTTGATTTGGCAACTTTTATCGATTTTGCCAGCTTTGCGTGCGAGTAGCTCGGATTTTCGCGATGCGCGAGCAAAATTTTGATATGCTCCTCTTCTTGCTTGGACGGCATTTTGACAACTGAAGAGTGAATTCCAAAATCAAAATAGGAGCAACATTCTACACACACACCTTCAAAATGAGGGGTGTTCAGGTTTTTTAAATGCAAAATTGAAAGAAATACGTCAAGTTTATATTGACCAAATTGTGACCGTATCACCCTTTATTTTGTAAAATCTAACAAAACATCAAGAATTCTACTAATCTACCAAATAGTAAAAAATCTACCAGTTTTGGTAGAATTCTGTCAACTATGGCAACCATGCCTGTAGGCCTTTGGGAGGACATATTCGTGCCAATTCTAACAAATCTAAAATCATTCTAAAATTTGATGTTATTTCCGACGTTTTTTTTGCATTTGAACAATAAAATTAATTTCTGGCTTTACCTATCAGCAACTGTACGAATTCAATAATCAGTAGACTGTACATTAATCTTAGTTAAAGTTTTTTTTTCTGTTATTCTTAATACAAATAAATGATCTTACTCATGGTAATCTTTTATTTTTAAATTTGCATATGAAAGTAATTAACACTTAGAGTTAAAAGTCAATACAAATCTGACACTTAACCCCTCTAACCTAAATGCCACAAAGATATTGAACCTAATGGCTTTCTCCTAAATTCGTTAGAGACAATATGAACGATTATGTAAATAATCACAAAAAAAATAAAGCAACGGTTACAAAATCAACGAAACGTAAATCTAATTAAAGTAAAATCCAAAGACCACAACAGGATACTGAACAACTGACACCAAACAATCATTTATAAGCATTAGGAGAAAATCAAAATACAGGAGATATTTTATTTATTTTTTTTTTGCCATGGGTTATACAAAATCAATTCTCAGGACCTTTTTGTAAAAATGAAGAGCAAAAGCAACAATTACATTAATAAATATTTACATTTGAAACAATCTACAACAATAGCAATAGAAAGCAAGACCATAATGAAATTAAAAGCATCCACAAAATGTTCAAATCGGAGAAATGAACATAAAAAAGCAAGGGTTAATGACTCAAATCCTAAAATGCCATGAAGACCAAGGAGCAAAGCAAATCAAATGGAAAAATAAACAAATTAACCTGGCTGATTAATGAATGAAGTCAAATGAAATAGACAAGAAAACAAAACATGTTTGTATTTGATCTAGCAAAGGCTACTAGAGCGCCTCTTTCAATCCTTTCCGAAATGGAATTTGAATTTTTCCCACAGCAGCCGCACAAAAAAAAAAAAAACTCACGCACTTACAAAAAGGATATGCGGCAGTGAACAAAGGTATGCAAATGTTGTTGATGTTAGCGCTTCACTCATGCAAGTTTCAAAGTGAAAGGAAAACAAATCGAAAATCCTTTTGTATTTTTTTCGACGGTTTTTGCCCAACAAAATATTATGTTGGAAAAAAATAACTTTGCATAAAATCATTAATTAAAACCATGATTAAAAGAAGATGCCCAATGCGTTTACATCCAGGAAGCAAGAATCGATATGCAAAATCACTTTTTTTGTTTTTGGTTTTGCTCCTTGGAAAAAAGGACAAACAGGAAGAACCAAAATGGAGATAATGGTAAAAACAGAGGAAAATGACACATGCAGTATGTAAAAAATTAAATGTTTATTGCGCATTCTGTCGAAAACCCCCCTCCAACCTAAAAGAATTATGCAAATTGTGTTGGAAGTTTGTGTAAGGATATGTCAAAAAGGCAATTTACCATAACCGAAAATGTGTAAAGCCCAAAAAAACAAGAGCCATGAAACGAAATCCATACACCATACATTTATAATATCCAATTATAAATTCATTGAAATGACATTTAAGTTTTCCACACAAAATTTTATGTTTTTTTTTTTTTGCTTTTGATTTTTTTTTCACTCAATCTCACCTTTAATGTCAGGGTGATGATGAGTACCAACCACTTCTCCTTTCTTTAGC
Organism: Haematobia irritans; assembly: GCF_050003625.1. NCBI lineage: Eukaryota > Metazoa > Arthropoda > Insecta > Diptera > Muscidae > Haematobia > Haematobia irritans. Next base: position 3,814,935 of record NC_134400.1, read on the forward strand.
CGAGATTGCATACAAAAGAAAATTCTGAAACAATCAAGCTATGAATTTCGTCATCAGTAATTCATTCATCCATCCATCAACTCATCTACCACACATCATATTTCCTGTGAGGCTCTTCCACTGTGATGTCAGGATGTTGATGGTATTCCTTTACTCGCAATAGCATTTTCATCTCCTGGTGTTAATGATGATTTTTTGTTTTCGATTTTTTTTCTGTGGGCCACAACAAATGATGCTGTGACACATTTTGTTATGAAAATTAATGAGATGACTAGAGTAGAAAAATCATTGCTTGATATATCAGGGAGTCACAATTTGTAGGAATTACCCGAAACTTCCCTTAGCATTTTCGCTGAGGTTTCACATATCATGAATTGCTCAAAACAAACACCTAAATAGTTGCGCCGAGCCATGGGTTGGCCCACAAGATGGAATTCGTCTAGAAGCCATAATCTTAAACAACAAGAAGCATAATTTACAAGCGAAGACAAGAAATATATATACCTTCCAAAAAGTTCCCCAACAGAGCCTACAACAAATCTGGTAACTCTGCTTTCAAATTTTCAAAAATTTTAAAAAGTAAAAAAACTGGGTTTGCTGGCACCATAACAGAACGCCTTAGCACACTCAGCCACAAACGCCATTGAACATAAAGCGTCGAAAGGTTAATTCAAATGTTTGTGATATGATCGTAATACGACACCAAGGAATAACATTCTAATTGCTTCTCGAGATGTTCTTTATTAGTATGAACGAAAAAATAAGAAACGCAGGTTCAAATCTCACCAGCGGCAATTTTTTTTTATCAAATATTTTTCTAAAAAATTATTTTTTATGTCATGCATCGTTTTTATTTTTTATTTTCGGCATATATTTTCGTATAAATTTATTATTTTCAATAAAAATAAACAAAAAAATTAAAAATTCTCGTAATTTGCAAAACCTTCTCAAAAGAACTTCCATGGAAGCGAAAAAGTCAAACGGCACAGGTTGAAATCCCAGCGGGGATGCATTTTTTTTATTATTTTTTTACTTTTTATAATTACTATTTTTTTTTTATTTTTTTTTTTTTTTTATTAGTTTTCTATTTTTAGTAAAATTTAATTATATAAAATTTGCACTTAAAATAGCCTGATTGCGTTCTTTCTTATACTTGTCCACAAGGACTGCATCGGAAGTAGAAAAAAATCATTGGGGGATCCCAAGATGCGCTTTAAAAGAAATGTTTGTGGACTTGTCCAAAAGGACTGCATCGGAAGTGGAAAAAAATTATTGGGGGATCCCACGATGCGCTTTAGAAGAAATGTTTGTGGACTTGTCCAAAAGGACTGCATCGGAAGTTGAAAAAACTCGATAGGGGATTCTGGGATGGGCTTTAAAAGAAATGTTTGTGGAACAACTTCCAATTTTTTTTGCTGGGCTGTGATGCTACAGTGGGGAACATTTTTAGAAGGGGATTCAAATACTGATTAGACGACAAATATGATAGAAAAACTTCTCGTCTTTACCGATACCTCTGTAACGATCTTCTCTCTTTTCAAAGAGTGCTGCTCGAAAAACAAGTAAGAAAGTCTAAAGTCGTGCGGGGCCGACTATATTATACCCTGCACCACTTTGTAGATCTAAATTTTCAATACCATATCACATCCGTCAAATGTGTTGGGGGCTATATATAAAGGTTTGTCCCAAATACATACATTTAAATATCACTCGATCTGGACAGAATTTGATAGACTTTTACAAAATCTATAGACTCAAAATTTAAGTCGGCTAATGCACTAGGGTGGAACACAATGTTAGTAAAAAATATGGGAAACATCTAAATCTGAAGCAATTTTAAACAAACTGTGCAAAAGTTTATTTATGATTTATCGCTCGATATGTATGTATTAGAAATTTAGGAAAATTAGGGTCATTTTTACAACATTTCGACTAAGCAGTGGCGATTTTACAAGGAAAATGTTGGTATTTTGACCATTTTGGTCGAAATCAGAAATACATATACATGGGAGCTATATCTAAATCTCAACCGATTTCAACCAAATGTGGCACACATAGCTACAATGCTAATTCTACTGGCTGTGCAAAATTTCAACTAAATCGGAGTTACAAATTGGCCTCTGTGGTCATATGAGTGTAAATCGGGCGAACGATATATATGGGAGCTATATCTAAATCTGAACCGATTTCAATCAAATTTGGCACACTTGACTACACTACTTTGTACTCCACTTGACTACACTACTTTTGTACTCCTAGTGCAAAATTTCAACCAAATTGGGGTAATACTCTGGCTTCTGGGATATCTAAATCTGAACCGATTTCAACCACATGTGGCACACATAGCTACAATGCTAATTTTACTGTCTGTGCAAAATTTCAATTAAATCGGAGTAAAAGATTGGCCACTGTGGTCATATGAGTGTAAATCGGGCGAACGATATATATGGGAGCTATATCTAAATCTGAACCGATTTCAATAAAATTTGGCACACTTGACTATAGTACTAATTGTTCTTCTTGTGCAAAATCTTACGCAAATTAGGATAAAACTCTGGCTTCTGGGGCCATATAAGTCCATATAGGGCGAAATATATATGGAAGCTATATCTAAATCTGAACCGATTTCCAAAATCAATAGGGTGATATTCTGAGCCAAATTTGAAGTCGATTGGACTAAAACTGCGACCTAGACTTTGATTACAAAAATGTGTTCACGGACCGACGGACATGGCTATATCGACTCAGGAGCCCACCCTGAGCATTTTTGCCAAAGACACCATGTGTCTATCTCGTCTCCTTCTGGGTGTTACAAACATATGCACTAACTTATAATACCCTGTTCCACAGTGTGGCGCAGGGTATAATGACAAAATTCCCTGTAGGAATCAAATATTGAGAACATTTTGCTAAAGAAATAAAATTTTGATAAAATTTTGCTAAAGAAATAAAATTTTGAGAAAATTTTCTATAGAAATAATATTTTAACAAATGTTCTATGGAAATAACATTTTGAAAACATTTTCTAAATAAAATTTTGTGAAAATTTAGCTAAAGAAATAAAATTTTGATAAAAATTCCTATAGAAATAAAATTTTGACAAAATTTTCTGTAAAATTTAAATGTTAACAATCTTTTCTATAGAAATAAAATTTTGAGCAGATTTTCTATAGAAATAATATTTTAACAAAATTTTCTATAGAAATATAATTTTGACAAAATTTTCTACAGAAATAAAATTTTAAAAATTTCATATACAAATAAAATTTTGACAAAATTTTCGATAGAAATAAAATTTTTACAAAAATTTCTATAAAAATACAATTTTGACAAAATTCTCTTAAGAAATAAAATTTGAAAAATCAAATATTGAGAACATTTTGCTAAAGAAATAAAATTTTGATAAAATTTTGCTAAAGAAATAAAATTTTGAGAAATTTTCTATGGAAATAACATTTTGAAAACATTTTCTAAATAAAAATTTGAGAAAATTTTGCTAAAGAAATAAAATTTTGATAAAAGTTCCTATAGAAATAAAATTTTGACAAAATTTTCTTAAGAAATAAAATTTGAGAAAATCTTCTATAGAAATAAAATTTCTGAATATTTTTATAGAAATAAAATTTTGACAAAATTTACTGTAAAATTAAAATGTTAACAATCTTTTCTATAGAAATACAATTTTGAGAAGATTTTCTATAGAATAATATTTTAACAAAATTTTCTACAGAAATAAAATTTTGACAAAATTTTCTATAAAAATAAAATTTCGACAAAATTGTTTATAGAAATAAAATTTTGACAAAATTTTCTATAGAAATAAAATTTTGACAAAATTTTCTATAGAAATAAAATCTTGACAAAATTTTGTATAGTAATAACATTTTGACAAAATTTTCTATAGTAATAAAATTTTGACAAAATTTTCTATAGTAATAAAATTTTGACAAAATTTTCTATAGGAATAAAATTTTGACAAAATTTTCTATAGAAATAAAATCTTGACAAAATTTTGTATAGTAATAACATTTTGACAAAATTTTCTATAGTAATAAAATTTTGACAAAATTTTCTATAGTAATAAAATTTTGACAAATTTTTCTATAAAAATAAAATTTTGACAAAATTATCTTAAGAAATAAAATTTGAGAAAATTTTCTATAGAAAAAAAATGTTGACAAACATTTTATATATAACAAAAATTTTACTACATTTTCTGTAGAAATAAAATTTTAACAAAGTTTTCTATAGAAATAAAATTTTGACAAAATTTTCTACAGAAATAAAATGTTGACAAAATTTGTTATGGAAATAAAATTTTGACAAAATTTTTATAGAAATAAAATTTTGACAAAATTTTCTATCGAAATAAAATTTTCTATAGAAATAAAATTTTGACAAAATTTTCTAAAGAAATAAAATTTTGCCAAAATTTTCTATAGAAATAAAATTTTTAGAATTTTTTTTACAGAAATAACACGTTGATAAAATTTTCTGTAGAAATAAAATTTTGACAACATTTTCTAAAGAAATAAAATTTTGACAAAATTTTCTATAGAAATAAAATTTTGAGATTTTTTTTTACAGAAATAACACGTTGATAAAATTTTCTGTAGAAATAAAATTTTGACAAAATTTTCTATAACAAAATTTGAGAAAATCTTCTATAGAAATAAAATTTTGACAAAATTTTTTATAGAAATAAAATTTTGACAAATTTTTCTGAAGAAATAAAATTTTCTATAGAAACAAAATTTTGACAAAATTTTCTATAGAAATAAAATGTTGACAGAATTTTCTATAGAAATAAAATTTTGGCAGAATTTTCTATAGAAATAAAATTTTTACAAAATTTTTTATAGAAATAAAATTTTGAGATTTTTTTTTACAGAAATAACACGTTGATAAAATCTTCTGTATAAATACAATTTTGACAAAATTTTCTAAAGAAATAAAATTTTGACAAAATTTTCTATAAAAATAAAATTTTCTTTAGAAATAAAATTTAAAGATAAAATTGTTTCGAGCATACAAGGGAATCTAATACGCTACTGTAAACAGTTCATGCAAAAATATTTCAGACAACAATTGACTTTAATTGGGGATTAGGCATTGGTTTGTATTTTGTTAGACTTATAACACTGAGAAAAGAGTTTTCTTTTTAGGAGGAATGAAAATTTAGATTTCTGTTGACGCTACAAATTTTTTTTGAAGAAGAAAAAGTTTTTAAGCAGTGGATTATTTCCTCTCAATACTGCTGTTGATTTTTCAGAGTGCTTCGAAGCTTCTCTAGGTTTCATCGCAATGTGAAATGCCGTTCGGACTCGGCAATAAAAAAGGAGATCCTTTGTCACTGAGCTAAACAGCACTCAGAGATAAGAGAGATGTTCACTGCTGTGGTATCATAATGGACTGAATAGTCTAAGAGAGCCTGAAAAATCGAGCCACTATACCTAACCTAAACTAAATGAAGAAGATTTGAAGCAATCTTAGCAGTATTCGCGTTTATTTGCTCTGCAAGAAACAATTTATAAGAAAAAGGTATTTGCACCTGTCTAAAATTTTATTTTTATTTTATTTATTTTATTTTTCATAAAATAAATTAAATAATATTTTTTATAAAAATAAATGGCCTATTTATATAAATTACAATGGTCTTCTAACTTACTAATTTCGTTGCAAAAGAAAATATTTTTTCTAGTGATTCAATGTAGATTTCAGAAAATCAGAAACTTTCCTAAAATGTTCTTGAATCATTTTTTACTGCGTTTTTTTCTTTTAGTTTTTTTAATACTATAACTCTTTAGATTACGAACTAATCATACTGTAACTAAACATTTTCGACCATAAATGCTACTGAAACAACAAATTCCAAAAAAGAATTTCGTTATGCCCTCAAACATACAGAGATCCCTGTAGTTTTCGAGGTAACACATGTCAGCAAATGAATTAATCGCCGAAAGATGATTTATTTACGCTTTTTGGTTGCTCATTGACGCTTCACTAACTTTATCGCTTGTTAGCACCCTTTCGAAGCGAAAAGGGTTAATATTCCAAATGGGTGCTCTCACATATGAAGTGGTTAGGTGGCAAGCAAACCTAACCCTTAATTTATGGTTACTTTAAAATGAAAACGAAAAAAAAATTCGTAAACTTGTTGAAAAAAATTTATGAGTGGTCTTAAGTGCCTGTGAAATAATTTTTTCAAAAACATTCATTTTGATCCTTTCGAAAAACAATAATGGAAAATATCCTTAAAAAGGATTCACAATGTTTTATTGCTTCATGTTCGATTGTATAACATCAACAAGCGAGTATCTTTAATAGACTTCGACTCCTGTTGTATTGGGGTTTACAAATATTTATGAGTTGTTTCTTAAACATTAAATAAAAAAAAAACAAAACGGGGTTTCCTCTAATTGTTCTTGGGCTCAGAGATATGCATTCTCCGAATAGCCACCCTTTTACGTGGTTGCTTATCTTAGTTCTTATGGGAACTTCTTCTTGATTGGCAAAAGTCCTTGTGTCTTTTGTATGTATGGAGATTTTATGTTTTTTCTCCAGCATTGCAATTTACTGCATTTTTATGTCCTGCATATTTTTGAAATCTTTTGTAATCTGTTCTGATTTCTTTTTTTTATTTTGACTTTATTTTGATTTGTTTTGAAATGTTCAATGATTGATTTCAATTGTCTGAATCAAATGCATAGAAAGGTTGAGATATACATTTCACTTTTTTATAGCTTTGGAATTTTGTTGAATTGGAAAATACATAATGGCTTTTGTAAGGATTTTTTATATATCCTGTTTCACTACCAAAGGCTGAGGGGTTATTATAAGGTAGCTGACAAATTTGCAACACCCAGATGATACAACCGGAGGGTAAACTACGACGTAAAGATTCGAAATTCCAATTAAGAAAAAAATCGGAAAATTTACATTCCAAATATCCAAAATCGAAAGTCCACTTTTCAAATTCTGAAAAAATTAAAACAGTCAGAAATCGAAGATGGGCTTTTAGAAATTTTGAAAAAAATGGGATATATGACTTTTCAAATTTTAAAAAAGTCCGAAAAATTTTGAAGAAAATCGAAAATTACTTTTTGTCTGAAAGTGTCGCTTCCAAATGAACGGATAGATATTGAATACAGATAGTGAATATTAAAAAAATCGAAAAGTTGAATAGTCGAGGGTCGACTTTTTCAAATTCACAAAAACAATGAGATGGGAAGTCAGAAAGTCGACTTTTCTTTTTTGAAAACATCTACTCTTGACATATCGACTTTCTGAATTTTCGATTTTTCTACTATGTCCGTCGGTCGGTGTTGGTGATCTGGTAAACCACCGATTCGAACGTTCAAGAGAAAGCTCAGCTAGAAAACATTTGGAAAGATCGGGTGGGCCATAAACGTCACGTGAGAGAATAATAGGCAAATCGCCACTTTTCTGAAATTTGTTTATTATTTTAGGCTAAATATTAAAGGATCAGTCTGGTATTCTAATTTTCTTTAAAGCTAACCCACTTTAGTGGCAAATTTGCCACTTTTTCAAGCGGTTATACTTTTTTGCCACCTTTTTCTTGTGCCACTAAATTTGATACTTTTTTACTATTTTGCGCCACTTTTTTTATCATATATGCCACTTTTTTATAACATTCATTTGTACTGCCGTATATTTTACACATTTCAAACGCCAGTAGCGTAAAGATTTTAGATATCATTGACTTCTTAACAAAGAACCGAATTCACTAATCGAGTACTAATTTAATATATACTTTTACCGCCAAAAAGTATGCATCAAAAATTGTTTATAGTAGAGGTTAGGATAGGTATAGTGGCGGACCGATATTTCAAGCTCACTCATTCAGTCCATTGTGATACCACCGTGGTGAACTTTATGGTAGATAAGCCAGGTTAATCGTCTGCATATTAAATTTCAAAAATTTCCAACTAAATAGAGATATAATAAATGTTAGGCTGATAAAGATCTAAATTACAAAAAAAAAAAAAAAAACAAGTATATACGGCCGTAAGTTCGGCAAGGCCGAAGCTCATGTACCCTCCACCTTGGATTGCGTAGAAACTTCTACTGAAGACTGTCATCCACAATCGAATTACTTGGGTTGCGGTAACACTTGCCGATGGCAAGGTATCTTAAAACTTCCTAACACCGTAATATATATATTAAACTTAAAAAGGCCGATTAAATACGTATATAATTAAGTTTGACAAAATTTTCTATAGAAATAAAATTTTGACACCATTTTCTATAGAATTAAAATTTGGACAAAATTTTCTATAGAAATACGATTTTAACAAAATTTTCTATAGAAATAACATTTTGACAAAATTTTCTACAGAAATAAAATTTTGACAAAATTTTCAAAAGATTTAAAATTTTGACAACATTCTCTATAGAATTAAAATTTTGACAACATTTTCTATAGAAATAAAATATTGCTACAATTTTCTATAGAAATAAAATTTGACAAAATTTTCGATAGGAATAAAATTTTGACGAAATTTTCTATAGAAATAAAATTTTGCTAGATTATTTTTGGCTCGAGTGGCAACCATGATCATGAACCGATATGGACCAATTTTTGTGTGATTGGGGATCGGCTATATATAACTATAGACCGATATGGACCAATTTTGGGATGGTTATTAGCGGCCTTATACTAACACCACGTTGCAAATTTCAACCGGATCGGATGAATTTTGCTCCTCCAAGAGGCTCCGGAGATCAAATCTGGGGAACGGTTTATATGGGGGCTATATATAATTATGGGCCGACATGGGCCAATCGCAAGCCAAATTTGGGGATCCGTTATATGGGGGCTATACGTAAAAGTGGACCGATATGGCCCATTTGCAATACCATCCGACCTATATCAATCAAAACTACTTGTGCCAAGTCGATAGCTTGTTTCGTTCGGAAGTTAGCGTGAGTTCAACAGACGGACGGACGGACAGACAAGCTCAGATCGACTCAGAATTTCACCACGACCCAGAATATATATACTTTATGGGGTCTTAGAGCAATATTTCGATGTGTTGCAAACGGAATGACAAAGTTATTATACCCCCCATCCTATGGTGGAGGGTATAAAAAAACTTATTTCACTACGCTTTATAATACACTGATATAGATGCGTTTAATTGTAGAATTTTCGTTATGAAAAAATTTGTGCAACTTTTTGTGCCACTTTTTTAAAATGAGTGTGCCACTTTTTATTGTTTGTGAAACGTTTTGTGCCACTTTTATTTTATTTCTTTTAAATTTTCAACGGTAACGCTGAAACTAAGCCAAGGGAACTGACACTTTTCCCTAATGGCAATGAATATCATTTAGAGATGTTCTCACTTTAAGAAAATTTTTTGACAAATCCATGGAATAGTGTATAAAAAAGGCGACGATGCCTTATAGAGTATAAAGATACTCTTCCAATTTAAGACTGAAAAGATTTTTTTTTGGGAAATTATTTAAGTGGTGCTAAATGACAGCTGCTACTCAAACGGCCACCGATTTAAGAAGAATTTCAAAAAGTTCTAAAAATTTATTGCTATTTCCATTTCGTTTCCGTTAAAATGAATGAGAATATTAAAGATTTATCAGTGTGCTGAGAAGTTCCTTGACTATGATTGCATCAGAGTTAAACTTTAATCAAATATATAAAAAAGTACTTGATATGGCCCCCAGTCAACTTTAGTTCTTCATTGTGTTCAATACCCTTTGGAATCATCAATCTCTGTCGTCCAAGGTTTGTTGCTGATTGTCTGCCACAAAAGTGAACACTACAACGTTGCTATTCGATTTGAATGGAAAAAAAACGGAAGGCAAATAAAGAAGCAAAAAAACGGGACCAGCAGCAACACGCAACAATATCACCTCCAGCCACAAGAAATCATCCAAAAAATGCATGCATTTAAATTAGACATTTAAGCCAGAGTGACTGCCACTCCCCCTTCCATATTCTAATTTATAAACGAAACGAAGCAATATTGTCAAATATTGCTTTCAGGGATTAACAGCAACACGCTATTCACAATTTTTGTAACGAAATTTTAGTTGGATATTTTTTGTTTTGTACCAAAAAGTATATCAGAGGAATGGTATGGTCTATGGTGAAAAATGATGTAGGATATGTTATGAAATGGCTGGTGGAGAAGTGTCCTGCACAGAAGAAAAAAATCATCATTAAATTGCTGTTAAGTTTAGAAAGTTCTTATTGCAAAACAAACAAAAAATATTAGGGTTAAATTTAATTTTTTAAATTTTTGTACCACCTTTAGACATGCCCTTCAGTATATCCCCAAAATTGACGCTGATGCCCAACTAAATCATATATACATCATGTCCAAAATGTATAATTTTTCGGCCCAACATGAGCGAATTGCTAAGTTTGGAGACAATCGTCTGCGTTTTCTGGGATTCACATCGATTACCTAGAGAAGTGTACATCTGTAACCAGTATTCCGAATTATTTGGCCGATTCGACACATTAGTGACTTTTTACTCATGACCAAATCGGGAAAATGTGTTCGATGGGACAACAGTAACAGTAGCCGTCTAATTTTGGAAAACCATTTGTCCATTTTTTTTTCAATTTCGAATCGGCTCAATAATTCGGACTATCAAAAACGGGTTACAGTTTTACTCTTCTCTACGTAATCGATGTGAATCTCAGAAAACTCAGGCCATCGCCGGTAACATTTCATGCAGGGAATTCCTTGATTCCCAGTGTACACTAGTAGATTCATATTCAGTCGATTGTCACGAAACGCCGTGATTATCGGCGTCAATAATTGCCGGAAATTCGGAAAATTGTCGGAAATTCTCTCAGGGGCAATTAATGGCCCAATGCCCAATTCAGGCCAAACATTTATTGGAGAAAATAAGCCATGTGAAAATTCCTTCTGTCTGAGCTCACCATAGATCTGCTGTCTTTCACTATAGGATCGAGGTTTTTTATGAGGTATATGGTACTGGCCAAAATCCCACGCTTGACCAAAATGAATTGAGTTAATCGAATTTGTTGTTACCCACCGAAGGAATTGTGTGAGGTTATGAGCATTCAAACCCTATTTGATTTAGCAGCCCCATTTGTCTCCCACCACCGTAGGGCATTGGTTAGCATGCCCGCCTGGCATACACAGGTTCATGGGATCAATCCCAGTTTCGATCGATGCCCGCCTGGCATATACAGGTTCATGGGATCAATCCCAGTTTCGATCGAAATACGAAAAAGTTTTTCAACGGTGACTTGCTGAGATTTCTAAGTGGTTTCACAGCAATGTGGAACACCATTCGGACTCGGCTATAAAAGGGAGGTCCCTTGTCATTGAGCTAAACATAGAATCGGAAAGCACTGAAGAGTCGTTTGTAATTTGTGGTATCACAATGGACTGAATAGTCTACGTGCTCCTAAAATAACTGCCTGCCATTATACCTAACCTAACCATATCATTCATCCTATAATGGGTGAACCAGTCTACTGACGGACGGACATCAATAGATCACTTCAAGACTTGGCACTTAAATATGTGAAATACCATACGGATCTATCGCCCATACTTTCGGTTGTTCCAAATCTAGCAACGTTCGGACATTCGGTTCCTTGTCATTAAGCAAAATATAGCATCGGAAAGGGCTCAGTGTTAAAGAGAAGTTCACCACTGTGGTATTACAACGGACGGAATAGACTAAGTGGGACCGAAAAATCGGGTTGCCACTATACCTAACCTAACGTAACCTACCTCCCAAAATCCATAAATAACTGATGTTTTTTCCTGGTATCTAGACTAAGCGGACACTTTTTCTTCCCTACGAGGTAAAACACGAATACGAGTCCTATCTGGCCGAAATTTAGACAGAGTTTTCGAAAAAGTTCTATACCACTGTTAGTTGCTCTTGTAGTTCTACTAAATAACACGGTTAAGGACTTTTCGAAAAATCCTCTTTTCAAGTAAATTGCCCTATGTTTGTATAAACTTTCCTGCCTACAAACAAAACCATCTTACAAATTTACACAATAACACTATAAACATTTCCGTTTTTATTATTTTGGATATCCTGCTGACAACTGGAGATTTGAACAAAGGAGACAATTAAAAAAAAACAGAAACGAGTTCTCCACAGACCTCGGGAAACAGCAAACACGTGTGTTTTTATTGCATTGTGAAGAGGCCTTTTTGAAAATCCTTTAAGTACTGCGAAAAACTTGCCATTTCAAGGAGATCACGTGTATGGTGAAAGGATTTTAATGGCTATAAGAGTGCATAAAAAAATCAGATCTAAAAATCAAAAAATACAGAAAATAAAGCTTCCCATTGAATGAGAGCTAAAAGCCAACCAGAAAAGATTTATTCCATTCTATTAGAGAATGCAACTCTTTTTTTCTTCTCTCAATTGCCCACAGATTTGGTTTTTGGGTGGTGGTGGGCCTCACTCAAAGTGATAACATTATTATCACTGTTAAATACTGCTCTAATTTCCCTCCATTTAAGGCACGTTTCACATTTTAGTTTTGCTCGATTTTTCATTTCATCCAAAGGCACCGAAAACAAATCCTTGTGACGCGTTGCTTTGTTAATAATGCCTGGTACTCGAACAAAAAACCCCAAAAACAATGAACAAGCGAATGAATAAAAGCCGCTACGTGAACAAATAGAATTGTGAGCGTAGCAAATCGTTGCACCCAGGCGAAATATCCTTTTTCAATAACAACATCCTTACAAAACTACTAATGCTCGTACACACATCCTCATAGGTGGTGTTACCATTGATGATGATGATGCTCTAGATTACAATTGAAGAGGCACCATCCATACCAGCCTTAACATATCTGGATGTCTTTTAATGCTGGATTAATACCGCGTGTTTGTCATCACACGAAGGCAAAGCCATCGGGGTTGGCACGTGACAATTTGGTTGGTGTCTCCATTTAGATGAGAACGAGACGCACATACACAAACATGCACAAAAACAATCAAAATCAATACGATAATGTGGCTGGCGCCCAACGTAAGGGCAATGATAATGAAGCAACAATAACTAAGCAAATCAATCTGTCACATGGCTACTTTTTCATTTTTCCTAAGAGAAATTTCCCTATGATAGATTAGTGACCACCTAAGCATTCATCATTCCGAGACTTTTGACCATTGACAATGCTCTACTAAGTGATTGGTTAGGCTTCTCATTATGCTGAGATCTTTTTTTGGAATTTTGCCAATATTTATCAGAGATTTCCTTTTGATTTTATCGCTCAGCAGCATTTAGCATAAAATCGATTACCATAAATGCATTAATTTTCATTAGTTACAATGCAAGCGATAGTTGTCCTGGCCATAATATCAATTAAGACTTTGGGCTGTCCTCGTATTCAATTCATTGAATTGCTTTATGCCTGTACTCATCGATTATTATGACAATTAGCATGACGCGTGTCCAGTTTCACGAACCTAGTTGACCGGTACTTCAAAAGATACTTGTGACATTTTCATTAGGAATGTCCAGCAAACAATGATGAGGGTCACACGCACAGCTGGAGTTTGATAAATGCAAATTTTTGCTAATATAAAAAACTGTTTGATTTTCTATGAAGTTCAATAGTTCGAATTTATTTAATTGGCCAAGGATGGTCAGTTTAGATGAATGACCATCAATTGCATGACATCGCAAGTAGGCCGATATAAATTATGTCAAATGATGAGGGCCAACTATAACATGGGAATATTTTTTTATGGGAACATAGCAAACAAAAAAATATGAAATTTGCATGTTTTCAGAATAGAAACAAGGCAATCTACAACTTCCTCAAGTCAAATACTACAAATCGACTAGGCTTTTCTCGTTAGTCAGATACAGCTAAATTTGAGCCACGTGTGTGGAAATCTCCGCAATGATTTCAGATTTCCAGCTTTTAAGTTACTTTTCTTTCGTGAGTGTATATTTTTCGCAATTGTAATTCGTTCTCTTTACCGAAAGAATTCTTTCGGGGTAGTGAGAATTCACTACAGTATTTCTGAAGAAAATTTTAGCAAAGCATCCCAGCAAAAAAGCGTCTACAAAGAGTAGTGAACATGTTCTTTTTGGATTCGGAAGTGTTGGATCCCAAAATTATTTATTTGGCATAATATCACAAAATTTTCAATTCACGTCCAAACCACTGAATTCTGTTCACACCATAAGAAGTGGCGCAAATTCTGTGTAACGGCTGTTGAAATGGTGAACATTCGTCCTATGACAAGTCCACGTCAAATTCGTCGCTTCTACGTCAATTTTGCACCACTTCCAGATCCAAAAAGAACATTTTCATTACTTTTTTGGCGACACTCTTTTTGCTGGGTAACTGTAGACTGATATGGACCAATTTTGGCATGATTGTTAGCGGCCATATACTGGGGCAATGTACCACATTTCACCACGTACCAAATTTAAACTGAATCGAATTTTGCTCCTCCAAGAACTTCGGAGGTCAAATCGGGAGATCGGTTTATATGGGGGCTATATATAATTATGGACCGATGTGGACCACTTTTTGCATGGTTGTTAGAGACCATATATTAACACCATGTACCAAATTTCAACCGGATCAGATGAAATTTGCTTCTCTTAGAGGCTCCGCAAGCCAAATCGGGGGATCGGTTTATATGGGAGCTATATATAATTATGGACCGATGTCTACCAATTTTTGCATGCTTATTAGAGACCATATACTAACACCACGTACCAAATTTCAGCCGGATCGGATGAAATTTGCTTCTCTTAGAGGATCCCCAAGCCAAATTTGGGGGTCCCTTTATATGGGGGCTATACTTAAAAGTGGACCGATATGGCCCATTTGCCATACCATCCGACCTATATCAATAACAACACTTGTGCCAAGTTTCAAGTCGATAGCTTGTTTCGTTCGGAAGTTAGCGTGATTTCAACAGACGGACGGACGGAAATGCTCAGATCGACTCAGAATTTCACCACGACCCAGAATATATATACTTTATGGGGTCTTAGAGCAATATTTCGATGTGTTACAAACGGAATGACAAAGTTAATATACCCCCATCCTATGGTGGAGGGTATAAAAAAATTTGTTTGACTAAGGAAAAGACTGACAATGGACTGAATAGTCTAAGTTAGTCTGATACATCGAGCTGCCACCTATCCTAAGGTAAAAACAAAATCTTTGGAACCGGGTATGCTTTTTCCGGTGTAGTTAGAATTCATCATAGTGTTAGGAAAATTTTAGTAACGCATATACTCGCAAAGAAAAAAAAACGTTTGGAAACGTGTACCGACAACGTTTTTCTTTTATTAGATTTTTTTGAATGTCTTCTAAAATTTCAAAAAAAAAACTTTTCAAACTATTATCATAAAAACAATTTAACAACATTATTTTCTTTGCAATAAAGAAATATTTTCCATTTCACTTATATCAAGCACTGTTCTTTCTGACTTTAAGTCTTTTATAAGACTTGTCGAACATCTTTTTGGAATCTTCCGAACAATTTGGGAATATATGTAAAAATATATTGAAAAAAAAAAATATTCGAAGCAGGGATTGTACCCACGACCCTTTGTGTGCTAGGCGAACATGCTAACCATTGCTCCACGGTGGCCAAGTAAATGTATTTTTCTGTTAAATAAAGTTTCTTTACATGGGCTCGTGAGCGCCCAAAACTATGCTCTATAAATATAAATGACTGTATGCATTGATTGTGCGTTGATAGCTATAGCGATAAATATCTGTCGATGACAATAACAGCTACCATATGTAGCCCAGTGGATAGCGTGTTGGCATACAAACTGTATGGTCCGCGGTTCGATTCTCCGACCAGGCGAAAGGTAAAATTTAAAAAATTTTACAAAATTTAAATTCGTTTTTGTTCCACCGAAAAGTTGTACTCGGAGCAGCGAGTTTGCAACTAAAGTTGTTTTTCAATTTTTTCTGTGTGCATTATACAGTGGTGTATAAATAGAAGAGAACGATATATGGTACCCGAGTAAAAATAGAGGGATCTAATTTGATATAATTAGATATGAGTAGATCCGAACAATGATAAGATCTAATCATATCTAATTATTATGGAATTAGATCTTATCAGATCACAATATTGGCCTATATATAATGTCTTAGATATAATTATATATATATATATATTATATCTAATTCTGTCTCATCATATCTGGGTAAATCATCTTACATCTAAAGAGGCTAATTTTGAGATCTAATCATAACTAATTAGATCCTAGAATTTTGTCGATTTGATCACCTTTATAAGTATCTTCATATTTTTACATCGATTACGATCAATACTAAAAAGTTTAGAGATATACCCTATGTTAGAAACAAGATGGGGATTTTACATAGTAACCAAAACGTCTTACCACCTTTCATTTCAATCCATCCCCCTCTTTCCCCTTGACCCATGTGTGGTCTCTATATCTAATCATAAGCAAAATCCCCGCAATCGTTTTTATTTAAGCGAATGACTTTCTAAGTAACAATTCAAGCTCTTAGGATTCTTGGGATGTAGCCTTTAAAATAAGGGGTTGAGCCGCCTAATACTCTCACACACTTTGGGAACGTATGTGCCTGATGATGCTGAGACATAAAAACAACACAAAATCACTTATGTCAAATTTTGGTTCGCTCTGTTTTGTAGTGGCATACAAAATTGTTTTTTATGACTTTTCTCACAGACATAGTAGACAGACGAACATTTCCAGTAGAGTCGTAGAGCGAAAAAAAAAACCAAAAACCTCCACGAATTGTTCACACTAACCCTTTTTGCCGATCCAGGAGCAAACCAACAAAAAAAAAAGGAGGATATGCTTTTATTGACTAAGAGAGCACATGTATGCCCGAAAAAGGCTTCAGCCATGGCCTATAAATTACAATTGTAAAATCATCCTCGATGTTTGTATTTAATTTTTAAGTGTTTTTTGGCTTTTCGCTTACAGTCTTGGGCTTTGGCTGAATTGCCATTTTCATTGTTTTTGGAAAATGGTCCTTTTTTCCTTTATGTTTTACATAAGGAATTTTTGAGGGGTAAGTCAAGAGGAAAGGATTCGTTACGGATTGTTTGAACAACATTTCAATTGATTAATTTTTATTTTGATTGTTCGAAATTGTAAACTCTTTCTGTTGTTGTTTTTTTTTTTTTGGTGGTCCATGAATGGCAAGAAATCAATATTTTTAGCACGCACGTCTTTTTATTCGTTTCCCAAAATGTTGTTGAAATTTTATTGTTATTAAAGTCAATTTGTCGGGTGATTTACAACAATATTGGCAATTGCCAAGGAACTCAAGGAAATGGAATTACTCACCAAGTAAGGAAACGTGAGAAAAAAACTTTTTAGGATATCTTCCACTCTATGGCTAATCAGGAATTTAATTATATCGAAGAAGGGAAAACAAATACCAATTTTGGAATCACTTTTCCTCAAACAGCCTCTCAAGAATTTGCTTATTAGTTAATCATGTAAAGGCAGGGCCATATAATGGCTTAGACTCTTTCCTCCGATGACCTACTTAAGTGTATGAATGGCTAGGCTGATTTAGGCATTTATTGCTTGATATGGATGGAGTCTAGGGAAAACAAAGAAATGCCAGAAACATTGCTTAAATGATACCACTTTGATATTTGATTTCTTCTAGAAGGTTTTACAAACGTTAATATGTCCGTCCATCCTTCCATGTGTGGGACTCTACATGTCCAAGCCCATCCATGCTTTGCTTGCTTCGGTAGTTTATAAGGGTATTGCGTTTCACTTTTACTCTTTTGCCATATGGAATTTCACAAAATTGTTATTGTTGTGGAAATTGTTTTTTTCCTTTTCGTTTACATTTCTTGTCCATGTTTGGACCCATGGACTTTGGGTACAAAGGGCATTCCTGGAGTTTTACTATTATTCCATGCTTTAGAAAATAGTTTCTGGCATTGTTACTCATTTGCTTAACGAGGTCAGTAGTGTCTCTGTTCCATGTTGTATGTGTGTGCAAAATACACGGAAGTTGCTAATTATACCACTCACAAGATATTCATACAACCCAAAAACCACAGAGAAATCCATATCCATTGCCCTCCCCATTTCTTCTTGGGAGGCCTACAATCCATATTGATAGTTGGACTTAATGGCATTATTTACCATCGTTTTTGGGTTAAGAAGTAAACATCTGGAAACTGCGTGATTGCAAAGGCTATTGGTTCATGGTTTTATTGGGGAGGAGAAGGAGTTGTGATTAGTGGATAAATTAGTATCTTATTATCGTTCAAGTTTTCTGAAGCATTTCGGGATGAAATTGCAAAAGGATAATCAGAATTTAATTTAAATAGCAACTTGGTTAAATTTAAAACATAAAATCAATACATAACAGGTTGGCTGATAAATCCCCGGTCTGACACATAGATGGCGTCGCTAGTATTAAATGCATATTATTTTTATATAGTACCAACCTTCAAATGATTCGTGTCAAAATTTGACGTCTGTAAGTCAATTAGTAGAGCGCCTTTGTGAAGCGACTTTTGTTATTGAGAAAAAAATGGAAAAAAGGAATTTCGTGTTTTGATAAAATACTGTCTTCTGAAGGGAAACAAGTGTATACGGCCGTAAGTTCGGCCAGGCCGAAGCTTATGTCCCCTCCACCATGGATTGCGTAGAAACTTCTTCTAAACGTACCAAGAGGCCCCAAAACCAAATCTCGGGATCAGTTTATATGGGGGCTATATATAATTATGAAGCGATGTGGACTAATTTTTGCATGGTTGTTAGAGACCATATACCAACACCATGTACCAAATTTCAGCCGGCTCGAATGAAATTTGCTTCTCTTAGAGGCTCCGCAAGCCAAATCGGGGGATCGGTTTATATGGGGGCTATATATAATTATGGACCGATGTGATCCAATTTTTGCATGGTTGTTAGAGACCATATACTAACACCATGTACCAAATTTCAGCCGGATCGGATGAAATTTGCTTCTCTTAGAGGCTCCGCAAGCCAAATCGGGGGATCGGTTTATATGGGGGCTATATATAATTATAAACCGATATGGACCAATTTTTGCATGGTTGTTAGAGACCATATACTAACACCATGTACCAAATTTCAGCCGGATCGGATGAAAATTGTTTCTCTTAGAGGCTCTGCAAGCCAAATCGGGGGATCGGTTTATATAAGGGCTATATAATTATGGACCGATGTGGACCAATTTTTGCATGGTTGTTAGATACCATATCCTAACACCATGTACGAAATTTCAGCCGGATCGGATGAAATTTGCTTCTCTTAGAGGCCTCGCAAGCCAAATTTGGGGGTCCGTTCATATGGGGGCTATACGTAAAAGTGGACCGATATGGTCCATTTGCAATACCATCCGACCTACATCAATAACAACTACTTGTGCCAAGTTTCAAGTCGATAGCTTGTTTAGCGTGATTTCAACAAACGGACGGACGGACGGACGGACATGCTCAGTTCGACTCAGAATTTCACCACGACCCAGAATATATATACTTTATGGGGTCTTAGAGCAATATTGGGATATGGGAGCCACCGTGGTGCAATGGTTAGCATGCCCGCCTTGCATACACAAGGTCGTGGGTTCGATTCCTGCTACGACCGAACACCAAGAAGTTTTTCAGCGGTGGATTATCCCACCTCAGTAATGCTGGTGACATTTCTGAGGGTTTCAAAGCTTCTCTAAGTGGTTTCACTGGAATGTGGAACGCCGTTCGGACTCGGCTATAAAAAGGAGGTCCCTTGTCATTGAGCTTAACATGGAATCGGGCAGCACTCAGTGATAAGAGAGAAGTTCACCACTATGGTATCACAATGGACTGAATAGTCTAAGGGAGCCTGATACATCGGGCTGCCACATAACCTAACCTAGAGCAATATTTCGATGTGTTACAAACGGAATGACAAAGTTAATATACCCCCCATCCTATGGTGGAGGGTATAAAAATACGGTGGAAGCAAAAACTTGGCTTGATAATGAGTTTCCGGACTCTGCCCCAGGGAAATCAACAATAAGTGATTGGTATGCAAAAGCGTGGTGAAATGAGCACGGAGGACGGTGAACGCAGTGGACGCCCGAAAGAGGTGGTTACTGACGAAAACATAAAAAAAATCCACAAAATAATTTTGAATGACCGTAAAATGAAGTTGATCGAGATAGCAGAGGCCTTAAAGATATCAAAGGAACGTGTTGGTCATATCATACATCAATATTTGGATATGCGGAAGCTCTGTGCAAAATGCGTGCCGAGCGAGCTCACATTTGACCATAAACAACAACGTGTTGATGATTCTGAGCGGTGTTTGCAGCTGTTAACTCGTAATACACCCGAATTTTTCCGTCGATATGTGACAATGGATGACACATGGCCTCTGTTTTTTGGGATGCGCATGGAATAATTTTTATCGATTATCTTGAGAAGGGAAAAACCATCAACAGTGACTATTATATGGCGTTATTGGAGCGTTTGAAGGTCGAAATCGCGGCAAAACGGCCCCATATGAAGAAGAAAAAACTGTTGTTCCACCAAGAAAACGCACCGTGCCACATGTCATTGAGAACGATGGCAAAAATTCATGAATTGGGCTTCGAATTGCTTCCCCACCCACCGTATTCTCCAGATCTGGCCCCCAGCGACTTTTTCTTGTTCTCAGACCTCAAAAGGATGCTCGCAGGGAAAAAATTTGGCTGCAATGAAGAGGTGATCGCCGAAACTGAGGTCTATTTTGAGGCAAAACCGAAGGAGTACTAACAAAATGGTATCAAAAAATTGGAAGGTCGTTATAATCCTTGTATCGCTCTTGAAGGGAACTATGTTGAATAATAAAAACGAATTTTGACAAAAAAAAATGTGTTTTTCTTTGTTAGACTGGGGACTTATCAGCCAACCTGTTAGCTATTATCTATTTTGGTAACACTGGTGGTCTATAGGAACGTAATGAGGGTCAAAAAAATTGTTGTTTTGGTCTTTCAAAAATTTTCAAGAAGTCTACTTACGTATTTTGATTTCTTTCCACTTGAAACTTGGCATTTGACTTGCATTTTTATTGGTTACCATGGTCCCCATTGACCTCAGAGACATCAAGTCTACAAGACGTTTTGCAATATTTGGGTATTTCACTTCTTGGCTATTGATGTCCACCACACGAACAAAGTACCGAAGATTCGAAACAATGTCATCTTTATGCCACACTTTTCACATATTTGTGCCACGTTTTTCTACGTTTTGCCACTTTGTAATAAATTCCTTTTTTTAGTGAATTAGTTTTCATAAATTTTAATCGCGGATCTTTTTGAATTTACGAACACGGTCGGTGCCTTAACATAAAACCAGAATAATGCTTCCAATACGACATTTTCGAGCACTTTATATTTGCCAAACCAGAGTGTTATCACCCGACATCTGAAAATATACAAAGAAAATTTCTGTAGTAGATAAACCGGGTTCTCACATGAACTGTCAAAGTTTGCATTTCAACGAAATGGAGATGGACTATTGGTAGTTTAGATCTAATTTGGAAAAAAAGCGCGGCTTCATAATTTCATAGAAAATTTATTTATTTATTCATAATACAGTTGGGTACTCGATTCGATTTCATAGAAAAAATATTATTTTTTGAGCTTTCTGAACAAAGATTAAGGAACTTGAGAAACTGCTTTTAATTAAAAATAACAAGTATATACGGCCGTAAGTTCGGCCAGGCCGAAGCTTATGTACCCTCCACCATGGATTGCGTAGAAACTTCCACTGAAGACTGGCATCCATAATCGAATTACTTGGGTTGCGGTAACACTTGCCGATGGCAAGGTATCTTAAAACTTCCTACCACATAGTCCATACGTGGTATATATTGAACGAAAAAAGGCCGATTAAATACGTATATAATTAAGTTTAAAGTTTCTATAGAAATAAAATTTTGACCAAATCAAATTTTGACATTTTCTATAGAAGTAAAATTTGGAAAAAATTTTCTATAGTAATAAAATTTGGAAAAAATTTTCTATAGAAATAAAATTTGGAAAGAATTTTCTATAGAAATAAAATTTGGAAAAAAATTTCTATAGAAATAAATTTTTGACAAAATGTTCTATAGGAAATAAAATTTTGACAAAATTTTCTATAGAAATAAAATTTTGACAAAATTTTCTATAGAAATAAAATTTTGACAAAATTTTCGATAGAAATAAATTTTTGACAAAATGTTCTATAGAAAAAAAATTTGACAAAATGTTCTATAGAAAAAAAAATTTCTGACAAAATTTTCTATAGAAATAAATTTTTGACAAAATGTTCTACAGAAATAAAATTTTGGTAGATTATTTTTGGCTCGAGTGGCAACCATGATTATGAACCCATATGGACCAATTTTTGTGTGATTGGGGATCGGCTATATATAACTATAGACCGATATGGACCAATTTTGGCATGGTTATTAGCGGCCTTATACTAACACCACGTTGCAAATTTCAACCGGATCGGATGAATTTTGCTCCTCCAAGAGGCTCCGGATATCAAATCTGAGGAACGGTTTATATGGTGGCTATATATAATTATGGACCGATATGGAGCAATTCTTACGTGTTTGTTAGAAACCACATTCGAACACCATGTTCCAAATTTCAACCGGATCGGATGAATTTTGCTCCTCCAAGAGGCTCCGGAGGACAAATCTGGTGATCGATTTATATGGGGGCTATATATAATTATGGACCGATATGGACCAATTCTTGTATGGTTGTTAGAGACCATATACTAACACCACGTACCAAATTTCAACCGGATCGGATGAATTTTGCTCCTCCAAGAGGCCCCGCTAGCCAAATCGAGCGATCGGTTTATATGGGGGCTATATATAATTATGGACCGATGTGGACCAATTTGTGCATGGTTGTTAGAGACCATATACTAACATCATGTACCAAATTTCAGCCGGATCGGATGAAATTTGCTTCTCTTAGAGGCCTCGCAAGCCAAATTTGGGGGTCCGTTTATATGGGGGCTATATGTAATTATAGGCCGATATGGACCAATTTTTGCATGGGTGTTTGAGGCCATATATTAACATCACGTACCAAATTTCGACTGAATCAGATGAATTTTGGTCTTCCAAGAGGCTCCGGAGGTCAAATCTGGTGATCGGTTTATATGGGGGCTATATATAAATTATGGACCGATATGAACCAATTTTTGCATGGTCATTTGAGATCATATACTAACATCATGTGCCAAATTTCAGCCGGATCGGATGAAATTTGCTTCTCTTAGAGGCCTCGCAAGCGAAATTTGGGGGTCCGTTTATATGGTGGCTATATGTAAAAGTGGACCGATATGGCCCATTTGCAATACCATCCGACCTACATCAATAACAACTACTTGTGCCAAGTTTCAAGTCGATAGCTTGTTTCGTTCGGAAGATAGCGTGATTTCAACAGACGGACATGCTCAGATCGACTCAGAATTTCACCACGACCCAGAATATATATACTTTATGGGGTCTTAGAGCAATATTTCGATGTGTTACAAACGGAATGACAAAGCTAATATAACCCCCATCCTATGGTGGAGGGTATAAAAACGTATAAAATTGCTTTAATTCTTATTTTTCAATTTTATGCCACTTTTACAATTATTGTGCCACCTTTTATGGCCAATGACACTTGAAGTGCCACCTTTTGGATATTCTGAACTGTAAAGCTGATTCAATGACGCCCGTTTCATTTTGTCATCCTCAGGATTGTCATCCTCCGCACTTAATCACTTACCGTTGGAATGAAGTGAGCAACATAAAAAAAAGTGAGATCTAGTTTTTGCCCCAAAGGGGATTCTACGCGGCCAAAAAAAAAAAAAAATAATAAATAAATTGTCTGATTGGCAAAAAATAGAAACTGTGTTGTAGGTTTTTTAATTTTGGAATCCCTGAGCATTATGAATTACCAACTTTTTATGGATAACGCTAAAATTTTGGACGTAAGGACATTAAGGGAAGAACTAGTAAACATATTTCACCTGAACGAAATCGCCTATAGATTTTCAAATTTATCTACTATCGATTTATTTCTTACATTTGAAAGTAATAGAACTTTTTTCCTACCATTGAATGGACTTCATCATTGATAAATGATGTCGACAAGAAAATTCGTTTAACCACCATCTATTGTAGGAAAAACTTGCCAACAAAAGACCTCAAAATGTTAATAAATGGTCAACGCTTTTGGTTTGCATACACACTCGACTTAATCAATACCGTGCTAGGAAAAAGGCGGTGGTTTGGATTTTATCTCACCATTTACCAAGAAGGCAGTATTGTGACGTTTGTCCTGTCCCGGGGAATCTCTTTTGGAAAATTAATTAGTAATAGTCACTCCTCCAGAACACACGCGGAAACTCTACACTCAAGGGCACAGCAGCCGCAACAAGAAACGGCGAAAAATGGAAGAAACTACGGAAATTACAAAAAAATTTTTCATTTAGCCAAGCATGATACGAGCAACCATCCGGTAAAAGGAAAACAAGTCAGGAGAAAAAGTCAAGGAAGTGTGAATAATACAATGACACTTCGCCAAAGCGAATTTTGAGAGAATGAAATGCAGATTTTTGCTGTTCCAATTGGAGGAGTTTGGTGTTTTCTGTGTTTTCTAAATTTTTTGTTTTTCTAAATTAAATTGATTAATTTCCCCCCATGGGACTCACCAAATGGTTTCATGGACATGGACAAATCATAATATCACCATCCACCACTTCGTGAAGGCAAAGCAACACTCCTTAGCACAACGGGTAACTAATGAGGCTCAAACACATTTCTCCGCTATTTTCAAGCGGTTGCAAACATTCTCCAACACAGTGGGATAAATTATCTGGCAACTACCAATAAGTGGCACTGATTTAATGGCCTCACGTAGCAGCAACATGCCCTTGCATTCAAACCAAACATCAATGTATCCATGAGTGGTGGTAATAGAGGCTGATAATGACGCACAAGGAGAGTACATTGATTTTCCACATGAAAAATTTTTGGGTGAAAAACAAAACGAAAATTCTAAAGCAAGAGAATGATGCGTAACAACTTGTCCTATGCTCTGGAGTTTTTCAAAATACTATGGTCTCTAGATGCTACAACGCTAAATCAAAGAAGACCTAAGTACAACAGCAAACGGTGCAGAGGAACAATACGAGTCTGAACTATGGTCTTACTTGGAAGCCAGGCAGCAGCAACTTTCTATCACAGTTGAATGTGTCTCTATATTCAATTTCGTTAATGACCCAAACGCTGTAAAGCAATTTATACTGTGCACCAACAACAGAATTTCTAAATCACCAAAGTTACCATACAAAACAAACTGAATCCAGTTAAAATGTGGCACAGTGGGGTAAAATTTTCTATAGAGATAAAATTTTGACAAAATTTTCTATGGAGATGAAATTTTGACAAAATTTTTTATAGAGATAAAATTTTTACAAAATTTTCTATAGAGATAAAATTTTGACAAAGTTTTCTATAGAGATAAAATTTAGACAAAATTTTTTATAGAGATAACATTTTGACAAAATTTTCTATAGAGATAAAATTTTGACAAAATTTTCTACAGAGATAAAATTTTGACAAAATTTTCTATAGAGATAAAATTTTGACAAAATTTTTTATAGAGATAAAATTTTAACAAAAATTTTTATAGAGATCACATTTTGTCAAAATTTTCTATAGAAATAAAATCTTATCAAAATTTTCTATAGAACTAAAATTTTGACTACATTTATTATATAAATAAAATTTTGATTAAAATTTCTATAGAAATAAAATACGGACAAAAATTTCAATAGAAATAAAATTTTACCAAAATAAAATTAAAAACAAAATCTATGGAAATAAAATTTTGTCAAAATTTTCTATAGAGATAAAATTTTGTCAAAATTTTCTATAGAGATAAAGTTTTGACAAAATTTTCTATAGTGATGAAATTGTGACAAAATTTTCTATATAAATAAAATTTTGCATAAAATTATTATAGAAATAAAATTTTTTGATCCGATTTAGTTGAAATTTTGCACAGGGAGTAGAATTAGCATTGTAGCGTGCCAAATTTGGTTGACATCGGTTCAGATTTAGATATATTTCCCATATATATTTTTTCTGATTTCGAGAAAAATGGTAAAAATACCAACATTTTCCTTGTTAAATCTCCACTGCTTAGTCGAAAAGTTCTAAAAATGACTCTTATTTTCCAAAACTTCTAATACATATATATCGAGCGATAAATCATAAATAAACTTTTGCGAAGTTTCCTAAAAATTGCTTCAGATTTAGATGTTTCCCATATTTTTTACAACATTGTGTTCCACCCTAGTGCATTAGCCGACTTAAATTGTGAGTCTATAGATTTTGTAGAAGTCTATCAAATTCTGTCCAGATCGAGTGATATTTAAATGTATGTGTTTGGGACAAACCTTTATATGTAGCACCCAACACATTTGACGGATGTAATATGGTATCGAAAATTAGATCTACAAAGTGGTGCAGGGTATAATATAGTCGGCCCCGCCCGACTTTAGACTTTCCTTACTTGTTTTTTTGTAAATTCGTAACCATTACGTTTTCAGCTGTGTGGTGTTCGGTCGAAACTAGGATTGAACCCATTACCCTTTGTATGCAGAGCGAGCATGCTAACCAAGATGGGTTAGTTGAAGAGAAATCCCACAATTTTTACAGGCAGACGGATGGACACACATGGTCCCTTTGCGAGTGTCTTGGAAGTTTATATATTATATCGGCCAAGTCAAGATGGCTGTTTGTGTTATCTTCATTATCCAAAATCCTCTATATATTCCTCCCAATGTGCCTTCTATTTCTCAGCTCTGTTCTACTACTGCTCACCATCGAGGGCAATTCATACCTCCATTTATTCCACACAATTGTCCATCTATTTGTCCGTTCACATTACAACGACATATTGGGCAAAACAAAGCGCGGAAAGGATAGATGAGCATGAAGTAGAGGAAAAAGACAAATAATAGCACAGCAGGACATTGACAACAGTGCATCATCATCATACCTTAGCCAGAACGGAACAGCGCAGAGAAGAACAATAATAATTGACTCTATTGCATGTCGCCATAGAATCCTATGCCGAGTTTTTTTTTACTTTTTTGGGTTTCGTTGTCTCCCCCAAAAAGTTCCAACTCCATTGGGCTGTGGTTTTTGTCTACTTTTCTTCTGTTTTTTTTGTTGCTCGTTGGCTTGCTGATAAACTCAAATTTCTTTGAACAAAATACGCAATTGTTAACAGCGGCTATATGGCAGCAAATGCAACTGCATCATTTTTAGGTGGCCCATGGAAAATGGGAAAACTCCAATATTCCTTAATCAAAAAGAACTTCGGGGAAACTTTTCTCCTCTGTAAGCATGTTGAGACAATTAATCATAAGACGTATGTCCAAATGGCTGTAATGTCTAGTCGGCTGCCATGGAATGTGTGATAGTCCAAGGCGTTACCATTTCATTTGTCTTTGTTATGTCTGGTGGTCAAAGAAATTTTTTGGTTTTCCTCTTCAAGAACTTTGGGCCATTGCTCATCACATAACAAAAAAAAAAAAAAACTACAACCAAAGACATAGACACTCATCATTGATATCTTCACAAATCGCTCACTAATTTTATGTGTTTCAATAAATTTTAAGTAAAAAATATCATTAATTTTATTTTGACTCACTACCAACCATTCGCGGACGGACAAGTTCATTTCTTTTTGGCCTTTTAGGGGTCTTACAGAACACAGTAGAGGGAGGTTCCAACTCGGGCACACATGCACACGTCAAAATGATTGACCATTGATTGTTTTGGTGGGTGTTAACATAACCGCTTGACGTCATCATTCATTGTTTGATTCTTATCAAATGATAACTTTAGGGATCATCATCCTTTTTAAGGCCAAATAGAGAAAAAAATACCTATAACGTCATAATCTTTTGAACAATGCTAATTAATTATAATGCCAAACAGTTTTTGAAAATAATAAATTAAAAATTCCATCAGATTGTCAATCAATATAGGAAAGAGATTTTTTATCTATATTTTATGTTGCAAGAGCATAAAGTTCTCCAAAGGAAAGTACTTCTCGTTGGGAGTAATCACTTTTTCCATACCTTTGAGTGGCTAAAATATGTCCTTTTTTAGAAGGTTGATTATGAGTAAGACTCTCGATGGACTGAGACCACATTGCATGAACTAGTCAGCTTTATTTAAAGCTCACTATTTATCAATGAATACACAATTATGATTTTTCTTGACATCGAAAGGGCATTCAATAACATCCATCCGAGTTCGATATTAAATGGATTGAAATTCGTGAATATATATCAAGGGCTGTTGAATGAACTTCTAACGAAGAGGCGCATTTCAGTCACACTAGGCCAAGCAACCATTTAAAGGTATATTAATAGAGATACTCCCCAAGGAGGAGTTCTATCAGTTCTTCTTTTAAATGTTGCTATAACCAACCTTCTTGTTTCCCTAGCAACAGAAAGGACAAAAGTGGTGTAAAAAGAAAGGATAAAAGTGGTGCCATACGCAGAAGATGTGGCTCTAGCAATCAGGGCAAAATTCCCATCCACCATTAGATATATTGTACAAAGAGCCCTCCGGATGACTGAGCAATGAGAAAGGGAATGGTCTAGGAATTAATCCTGCAAAGACTATGGTACTTGTAAAGGGAGAACTTACTCATAATGGATTTTGATAGAATGACATTAAAATTTTTAAAGATATTGAATTATAAAAAATTTTCTCAAATTTTTATTTTCTCAAAACTTTATTTCTATAGAACATTTTCTCAAAATTTTATTTCAAAGCAAATTTTCTCAAAATTTTATTTCCATAGCAAAATTTCTCAATATTTTATTTCTATAGAATATTTTCTCAAATTTTTTTCTATAAAGCATTTGTTCTAAATTGAATTCATTTGGAAAAATTTCTCTAAATTTTATTTCTATAAAAAATTTTCTAAAAATTTTAGTTCTATTGCAAATGTTTTCAAAATTTTATTTCCATAGAAGTTTTTATTTTTTAATTTCATTTCCATAGGAGATTTTTAAAATTTTATTTCTATAGTTTTCTCAAAATTTTAAATATTATTATCTATAGAGAAGTCTCTGAAAATTTTATTTCTGTAGCTAATTTTTCCAAAATTTTATTTCTATGGAAATTTTTCTCAAAATTTAATATGTATAGCAAATTTTTTTAAAATTTTATTTCGATAGCAAATTTTCCCAAAATTTTATTTCTATGGAAAATTTTCTCAAAATTTTATTTCTGTAGAAAAATTTCTCAAACTTTTATTTCTATAGAAAATTTTCTCAAAATTTTATTTCTATGGAAAATTTTCACAAAATTTTATTTGTATAGCAAATTTTTTTAAAATTTTATTTCTATGGAAAATTTTCTCAAAAGTTTATTTCTATAGAAAATTTTGTCAAAATTTTATTTCGATAGCAAATTTTCCCAAAATTTTATTTCGATAGCAAATTTTCCCAAAATTTTATTTCTATAGAAAATTTTCTCAAAATTTGATTTCTATAGAAAATTTTCTCAACATTTTATTTCTATAGAAAATTTTGTCAACATTTTATTTCTATAGAAAATTTTCTCAACATTTTATTTCTATAGAAAATTTTGTCAAAATTTTATTTCTATAGAAAATTTTGTCAAAATTTTATTTCTATAGAAAATTTTGTCAAAATTTTATTTGTATAGGGAATTTTCCTAAAATTAACCTCGTATAGATTGTTTCTTCAAAATTTCGTTTGTATAGAAAATTATATTTTTATAGATAATTTTCTCAACATTTTATTTTTACAGCAAATATCTTCAAAATTTTATTTCGATAGCAAATTTTCCCAAATTTTATTTCTATGGGAAATTTTCTCAAAATTTTATTTGTATAGCAATTTTTTTTTTAAATTTTATTTCGATAGCAAATTTTCTCAAAATTTTATGTCTAAAGAAAATTTTCTCAAAATTGTATTTCTATAGAAAATATTCTCAAAATTTGATTTCTATTCAAAATTTTCTCAAAATTTTATTTCTATAGAAAATTTTGTCAAAATTTTATTTCGATAGCAAATTTTCTCAAAAATTTATTTGAATAGCAAATTTTTTTAAAATTTTATTTCGATAGCAAATTTTCTCAAAATTTGATTTCTATAGAAAATTTTCTGAAAATTGTATTTCTATAGAAAATATTCTCAAAATTTGATTTCTATAGAAAATTTTCCCCAATTTTTTTTTTCTCAAAATTTGATTTCTATAGAAAATTTTCTCAATATTTTATTTCTATAGAAAATATTCTCAAAATTTCATTTCTATAGAAAATTTTGTCAAAATTTTATTTCTATAGAGAATATTCTCAAAATTTTATTTCTATAAAAAATTTTCTCAAAATTTTATTTCTATAGAAAATTTTGTCAAAATTTTATTTGTATAGCAATTTTTTTTTTAAATTATATTTCGATAGCAAATTTTCTCAAAATTTGATTTCTATAGAAAATTTTCTCAAATTTGTATTTCTATAGAAAATATTCTCAAAATTTGATTTCTATAGAAAATTTTCTCAAAAATTTATTTCTATAGAAAATTTTGTCAAAATTTTATTTCTATAAAGAATTTTCGTAAAATTAACCTCGTATACATTATTTTTTCAAAATTTCGTTTCTATAGAAAATTTTATTTTTATAAAGAATTTTCTCAAAATTTTATATTTATACCAAATATCTTCAAAATTTTATTTTTTCGAAATTTTATTTCTATAGAAAAGTTTTCTCAACATTTAATTGCTATAGAGAATTTTCTTAAAATTTAATTTGTATAAAACATTTTTTCAAAACTTTATAACTATTGACAATCTTTTCAAAATTTTGTTTTTATATATTATTAAACCTAACCCGACCTAAGTCTCTTCCGTGAAAAATATAAAAAAAAAATAACAAAGCCTTTTTTATTGATTGCGAACGCACATTATTGAATGCTCTTTTAATATTCAAGAATTCCAATTAGGTACAATTGTGTACTCATTGACAAAATGTGGCGGCGAAGAGTTCATGCAATTCAGTCTCAGTATATTAGCTTTTGCATTAGAATACTATCGTTTTGATAGAAACCTTAAATTCATACTAGTTCTAAGATAGCTATCTTTTCTAGTTCAAAGATAACTGGCAAATCCAAAACAGAGAATGTAATCAATGAAACAAAATTTTCTTTTGTTCCTTCGGCTTCGGGGTACTGAGGAAATTGTAACACATACCCCTTAAAAAATCTGAGAAAACCTCAGGTTCGACCAATCCTCAAATGTGAGAAAACTTCATGTTTAAACAACTTTCAATATTTTAAAAGATAACTGAAAAATCCAAAACAGAGAATTTAATAAGTGAAACAAAAATTTTCTTTTGGTCCTTCGGCTTCGAGGTACTCCTAAAAATCTTAGACAACCTCAGGGTTGACCAATCCTCAACTGTGAGAAAACTTCGTGATTAAACAACCTCAAATATTTTAAAATTATTGACAATTACGGTAATTCCTGGCACACGTGGAGTACGCAATTTCCGCACATAAAACATGGAAAAATTAACGCCTTTTTGGCCTAAGGCTTCCCAGGATAAGCAACATATTCCAAATACATTTTGCATATGGCCCACTGGAGACTGACCACACAAATGGCAATGGCAACTGTTACCATAAAATTTAATTACCACTCTTACATATGTCGCGCTAATTTCAGCAATTACACTTCACAATTTGAAAAAAGCCAAATAAGAGTTTTTTGTTTTTGCTATATTACTTCCTAGCAGCTAGCGTCCTGTCCCTTCCTCCTCTATGGCGGTGGTCAAAAAAGGACTAGCCAAAGTTAAATGTTTGTGGAAAAAGGAATTTCGTTTTATAATTGGAGGCGTTAAAAAATTCCTCACCTACGCAAGGGTGGGTGGTGGTCATTAGAAATCACAAGTAACCACTGACCAGCAACACCTCCTAAGCAAAAGCAGGACATACCCACAACATGAATTGAGAATAGTAAGGGGCAAAACCTCATCATCATTGTGGATTGACTACAGCAACATTTAGACGCGACATATTTGAGCTCTGTAATTTTCCTGCCTTTATCAGTTGCAATAAATCTAAACACTCTGTTTTCACCCAAAATGCCCTAGCCGAGCTAAGACAAGGGTTGTGTCACCACATACACACACAAATCCAATGACCAGGTAAGAGTCCTTAGTTTCGTTGTCCCTCGAGTACTTAGACAATTAAATTTAACCAAAAAATGTTTTGGTGTTTCCGATTTGAAATTAAGATAGGCCACAAATTAGCGCTGAATATGAATGCCACTTTGCATAACAATTTCCACGAAAAGAATGAGAAACATGCCCAGAAACTCATTGCCACCCATCCCCCATATCTGGTTCATAATTTTTGAATCCTTTGGTGGTTTACAAGGTTCAATTCTGTTATCATTTCCAATGGATCATTTGTCACAGATGTTTGCTTTATTAGTTCCAAAAAGAAAATCATTTAGACTTTTGTTCCAATGGAAAAGTCCAAGAGGAAAGCTCTCCTTTTTTAGTGGTTATGGTAATGGTGGTTTTAGTTGCTACCGATGACTATGGCACTGACGATGATGATGATGATAGCAATTGTAAGGGTAATGGTGGCTTTGTGGTCTTCAGCTGGGTGCCTGATGAGTGGGGTGTTTGGCTTCGCAGATATTGTCTGTCTGGCCTCACCAAAGGCCAGGATGACTTAACATTATGATATGATTGTGGTTTGCCAAATGGTATTTAACCATAACCTTTTAAGTTAACCCTTTGGATTTTCCACTTCTATTCATAAAGTCAATTTAGGAGAGAGAGAGAGAGAGCGATTCAGATCCTGCGGCATTGTTTCGAAATGATTTCATTAGAGTTTTGTGTAAGGCATGACTTGTTAGATTTTTGGGTAAAGTTTAATTGTGATGACATATTGGTCTTTGATGTTATCTATTAATAAATTTTTATATATTGTCTTTCTAGGTTTTCGGTCGAAAACGAACAGAAAGAAATGTATGAACATTAAAAACTAGGGTGATGAGGTGAAAGAGAGTGGGTTATTATTTTAACATTTGACATCATAAACGGGTAAAAGTGTTACCATGGATATTCTAATTTTACGTTCCATATCTGCTACTGAGTAAAGATAGGCCAAAGCTTTAGACGGAGCATGCAATAATTAACCATCTGTCGCAATTTTCTTTTAGGATGATATTCAAAAAATGTGTAACATTCCAATTTTATCATGTGATCATGGAGTAAAGGTTAAGGGGTCTAGGGGGGTTGTAGTTAGACATTTTAAACTTAAGTAAAGTCTCAAAACTAGCTAATGCTAGAAGTCGTCGGTCTATGTACTACAGAGAGGCGGGCGCAAAGTTGGAATATGATTACCTCAAACATTTTTCAAGATTAAAATGTTATTTTTGGATGAGGAACTTTTATATTTGCCTATATCATAACATGGTTGCGACAAACATGTTACATATTTCCCATCCATAACCAACAGAAAACAAGTATATACGGCAGTAAGTTCGGCCAGGCCGAATCTTATATACCCTCCACCATGGA
The DNA here is from genome assembly GCF_050003625.1 of Haematobia irritans. NCBI lineage: Eukaryota > Metazoa > Arthropoda > Insecta > Diptera > Muscidae > Haematobia > Haematobia irritans. The sequence goes on from NC_134400.1 coordinate 3,848,597, forward strand.
TTGCTTAGAAACTTCTACGAAAGACTGTCATCGACAACCGAATTACTTGGGTTGTGGTATCTTAAAACTTCTTAACATCGTTTTCTAAATTGTGAGTTAGTCCGTACGTGGTATGTATTAGACAATACGTAGAGAGTCAGAATTGAAATATGGGGGTCGCTTATATGGGGGCTATATACAATTATGAACTTGATATGGACCAATTTTTGTGTGATTGGGGATCGATTCATCTGATGGCTACATATAACTATAGACCGATATGGACCTAGTTAGGCATGGTTGTTAACGGTCATATACTAGCACAATGTACCAAATTTCAACTGACTCGTATGAAATTTGCTCCTCCAAGAGGCTCCAAAACCAAATCTCGGGATCGGTTTATATGGGGGCTATATATGATTATGGACTGATATGGACCACTTTTGGCATAAATAGTTGTTAAATATCATATACTACCACCACGTACCAAATTTCAACCAGATCGGATGAATTTTGCTTCTCCAAAAGGCACCAGAGGTCAAATCTGGGGATCGGTTCATATGGGAGCTATATATAATTATGACTGATATGAACCAATTCCTGCATTGTTGTTGGATATAATATACTAAATTCAGGTACCAAATTTCAACCGAATCGGATGAATTTTGCTCTTCCAAGAGGCTCCGGAGGTCAAATCTGGGGATCGGTTTATATAGGGCCTATATATAATTATGGACCGATTTCGACCAATTTTTGCATGGGTGTTTGAGGGCATATATTAACACCACGTACCAAATTTCAACTGAATCAGATGAATTTTGGTCTTCCTAGAGGCTTCGGAGGTAAAATCTGGTGATCGGTTTATATGGAGGCTATATATAATTATGGACCGATGTGGACCAATTTTTGCATGGTCATTAGAGACATATATTAACACCATGTACCAAATTTCAGTCGGATCCGATGAAATTTGCTTCTCTTAGAGGTTCCGCAAGCCAAATCGGGGGATCGGTTTATATGAGGGCTATATATAATTATGGACCGATGTGGACCAATTTTTGCATGGTTGTTATAGATCCTATACTAACACCATGTACCAAATTTCAGACGGATCGGATGAAATTTGCTTCTCTTAGAGGATTCGCAAGCCAAATTGGGGGGTCCGTTTATATGGAGGCTATACGTAAAAGTGAACCGATATGGCCCATTGGCAATACCGTCCGACCTACATCAATAATAACTACTTGTGCAAAGTTTCAAGTCGATAGCTTGTTTCGTTCGGAAGTTAGCGTGATTTCAACAGACGGACGCACGGACGGAGGGACGGACATGCTCAGATCGACTCAGAATTTCACCACGACCCAGAATATATATACTTTATGGGGTCTTAGAGCAATATTTCGATGTGTTACAAACGGAATGACAAAGTTAATATACCCCCCATCCTATGGTGGAGGGTATAAAAAGGCCGATTAAATACGTATATAATTCAGTTTGACAAATTTTTCTATAGAAATAAAATTTTGACAAAATTTTCTACAGAAATAAAATTTTGAAAAAATTTTTAATAGAAATAAATTTTTACAAAATTTTCTATGGAAATAAAATGTTGACAAAATTTTCAATAGAAATAAAATGTTGACAAATTTTTCTATAGAAATAAAATCTTGACAAAATTTTCTACAGAAATAAAATTTTGAAAAAATGTTCAATAGAAATAAATTTTTACAAAATTTTCTATTGAAATAAAATTTTGACAAAATTTTCTATAGAACTAAAATTATGGTAGATTATTTTTGGCTCGAGTGGCAACCGTGAATATGAACCGATATGGACCAATTTTTGTGTGATTGCGCATCGTCATGGTTGTTACAGACCATATACTAACACCACGCACCAAGTTTCAACCGGATCGGATGAATTTTGCTCCACTAAGAGCCTCCGGAGCTCAAATCTGGGGATGGGTTTATATAGGGGCTATATATAATTATGGACCGATATTGACAAATTTTTGCATGGTTGTTACAGACCATATACTAACACCACGCACCAAGTTTCAACCGGATCGGATGAAATTGGCTTCTCTAGAAGCTCCGCAAGTCAAATCTGGGGGTCGGTTTATATGGGGGCAATACGTAAAGGTGGTCCGATATGGCCCATTTGCAATAACATCCGACCTACAGCAATAACAACTACTTATGCCAAGTTTCAAGTCGATACCTTGTTTCGTTCGGAAGTTAGCGTGAATTCAACAGACTCAGAATTTCACCACGACCCAGAATATTTATACTTTTATATATACTAAAATTTTTTATAGAAATAAAATTTTGGTAGATTATTTTTGGCTCGAGTGGCAACCATGAATATAAACCGATATGGACCAATTTTTGTGTAATTGCGGATCGGCTATATATAACTATAGCCCGATATGGACCAATTTTAGCATGGTGGTTTTCGGCCATGGTTGCCGAAAAAAGGCAAAATCGATTAATAATCGCGACCGGAATAGTTCGAATAACGAATACATGGACAGGTGAACGGACGGACACCAAATGCTAGATCGATTCAGTAGGTGATTGTGAGTATATCGGTATATATTTTATGGGACCTAAAACCAATATTACTGCTAGGCAATGTGCCTGTTTATAGATCAAAGATATTATATTATAGGGTATATATTATACCCTGACCACTATGTTGAGTAGGTTATAAAAATGGATTAATTTTTACTATAACTGATATTTAGTACCTTACGGTGGGTCTTAAGTTCATGATTTCGAGCTAAACTTACTTTTATAATTAGAACTATTGAATTGAAATGAACGGAAACTCACTACTGGCGTAGTAGGTTAGGTTAGGTTAGGTTATGTGGCAGCCCGATGTATCAGGCTCACTTAGACTACTCAGTCCATTGTGATACCACAGTGGTGAACTTCTCTCTTATCACTGAGTGCTGCCCGATTCCATGTTAAGCTCAATGACAAGGGACCTCCTTTTTATAGCCGAGTCCGAACGGCGTTCCACATTCCAGTGAAACCACTTAGAGAAGCTTTGAAACCCTCAGAAATGTCACCAGCATTACTGAGGTGGGATAATCCACCGCTGAAAAACTTTTTGGTGTTCGGTCGTAGCAGGAATCGAACCCACGACCTTGTGTATGCAAGGCGGGCATGCTAACCATTGCACCACGGTGGCGTAATAAGTTTATGAGTCGAATTAAGATCCAGATCTGATCTATTTATGTAACTTAAAGGACATTAGGCTAATTCAAGGCTAATCAAGATGATGAAACAATAAAATTGTTGAGATTTCTTCATTACATGATATAAACTTTTTGATTTAAAAACTTTAAAAATTTAGAAAAATCGGATGATTATAGAAATTTTTATAAGATTCAGTCAAATTTCACCAAGAGCTGCAGAAATATCTATTAAGAAAAAAAAACCGGAATTGATATGTTTTAACCCTTAAGGCCGGTTTAAGTTCGCATTATCTGGTGAAAGTTGTAATTTTTAATGGTAACTTTAATAAATCATAAGAAAGAAAATTATTTTTTTTTGAATTGGCACTTTGGATTATTACCCTGTCATGTCACAGAAAAATTTAGTACTAATAATTTTTTTAATCACGCGAACTTTTTTAGTTTGAAATATTAGAGCCGCAAAATTCAACATTTCTCCAGAGAAATTTCTTAGATCCGCCAATGAAACTTACTGAAATATTGCACATTTTCATTTAAGGAGAAATATGACAGGTATTTTATCTTCTGTTTTAGTTTATTTTTTATTATTAATCGAAGTAGAACCTAATAATTTCTTTCTAAAGTGTATTTTCACAAGAATTAAAATTAGGCATTGAATTTATTTTGTCAATTTAAAATGAACCATAATTTTTATAACATCCCATCAAAAAAATTTGAATTTCTTCTAAGAGCACAACTTTAAAAGCACTTCCAGAAATGTCCTCCCAAGAAGTTCTTTATTTTAGCTGTACAGGAAGTTCTTTTAATTCAATTTTTATAACTCGCTTTTTTCTCATATTTTTAATGGAAAATTTAAAATTTTTTGTTTCAAATAGGTTAAAAATAGATTAAGATTCAATAAAATGGTAAAAATTGTTTAAATTTTTTTTAAAAAAAATGGTGCATCCATTCTAGAAAAATTGCGAATTTTTGAAAATAGTTGATGGCAAACGTTCCACACAAGCGTAAGAATGCATTAAAACTCATAAAAAAAATTTAAAAATTATTTTTTTATCAAAATATCACAAAATTTCTTAATTCACACCCAAAACACTGAATTCGCATCACACCTTAAGAAGTGAAGCAAATCCAGTGCAACGACTGTTAAAATGGTGTACATCCGTCCTATGACAAGCCCATGTTAAATTCATGGGCTTGTCATAGGATGCTAATTTTGCACCACTTCCGGATCCAAAAAGAACATTTTCATTACTTTTTTGGCGACGCTTTTTTTGCTGGGATATACTAAAAGGATGATACAAAATTAGTTTGTATATTAAATAATATACATTTATTAAAAAATTAAATAAACGAAAAAAAGAAATAAATTTTATCTGACTTTCAAAAAATATTTAATTTAATCAAAAAAGCAAATATATAGAAAGTTAAAATTTATTGATGAGAAAAAATTTGACAAACATGATTTTCCTTTATAAACGGAAATTAAAAAAAAAATACTTTAATATAAAATTCATATTTTAAAAATGAAATTACCATTTTTAATCACTTACAAAATATTTATGAATAAAATTTTTCAAATATTCAAAATTAATTTTTCAAAATAATTTTTAAATATTATAGAAATACATTTTTTTAAAGAAAAACTTTTTTCATATAAAATTATTGTAGTTTATTAAATCCCTTATAAAAAAACTGTTTTAAAGACACATGTATGAATTGTATTTAATTTTTTTAGAAATACCCAGAAAAAAGTGAACCCACCATGAAAGCATACGAATGTTCATTTTAGAAAAAAAATTAACTAAAATATTTTACTAACTGTAACATGATACAAATTAGTTTTAATTGTTGTCAAATTGAAGAAAGTTTATTAAAAATATGTTTTTTTTTAGTTCAAGAAAATTTCATATTTAAAAACAAATGGAGTTAAAAAATTGTAAAATGCCGTAAGTGCCAATGAAGTTCAATACAGACACAAATTAAGAAAAATGTACTCCTTAGAGAAACATATGAACTCAAGGTAATTAAACTTCAACCATTACAAAGCTTCTCTAAGTGGTTTCACTGCAATGTGGAACGCCGTTCGGACTCGGCTATAAAAATGAGGTCCCTTGTCATTGAGCTTAACATAGAATCGGGCAGCACTCAGTGATAAGAGAGAAGTTCGCCAATGTGGTATCACAATGGACTGAATAGTCTAAGTGAGCCTGATACATCGGGCTGCCACCTAACCTAACCTAACTTCAATCATTTTAGAAAAATATGATCTATTTTTAAATCTAGTAAAATTGTGTACGTGATTTGTATACCATAAAAGTTTTTTTCTTCATTTTTAGTTTACGTCATTTAAGTAAGCAAAAAATAATTAAAATAAAAAATCTTCACAGTTGGTAAAATTTAACTAAAATCAAAAAATTTTCATGCATTAAGATAAAAAATCATATATAACAAATTTCGTTGTATATATATATATTTTATTTTTTGTATAAGCCATTGTTTGTAGTCGAAATTTTAGCCTTAGTAAATCAGAAAAAAATCCCATCCCTCATAAATAAATAGATAAACGGAAATTTTATGTTTTTTTACAAATCTTTATTTTTTTATTTCAATATTTGTTTTTCTCCAATGATTAGTTTAATACTTATATTAAATATAATTTTTAAGAAAATATTTGTGTTTTTATTTTTCCTCTTTTTTCTGTTTATAAACATTTCCTCGAAACCCTTTTACTTAAAGATATAAAAAAAATTATTTCTTCCACTCATCTTGGCATTAGATTTTCTATTATACAAAAAACCGAAAAAAGTAAAACGAAACAAAATTACTTCCAAAAGAAAATTGTATCTAATAAACCGTTTATACAAAAAATCTATGCTTAGGAAAATTCTTAAAAATAAACTTAAACAAATATTTTGTCATCACTATATCAGCTGTTATCAAATACACATTGGTCATAGTTACAAATATTTTGTTTATTATTTTTGTTTTTTTGTGAATTTTTTTAAAAATATTTTCCATTTTTTTTTGTTAAAGATTTTTTGTATTTTTATTAGAAAGTGTATCAGTTTTATATATGGCTTACTTTTCTTTGGAATCACAATACGCTTTGATTGAGCCGCTAATAGCTACAAAACAAAATTAACTGGACAATGAACGGAAAGAGTCTTGGTAAAAAATCTATCGCCAATCAAGAGCGATGGCTGATGCTTTGTCAAAACTAGCAATTCCTTTGGTTGGGAATTAATTAAATAAAAAAAATTATAAATAAAATTCGGAGTATTTTTTAGGTGGTCTTTAATATTCCAAAACACACAAAAATTAATTTTTCCGTGTTTGGTTCCTCTTGGATTTGGCCGGTGTTTCCTTGGTTTCACGTAATGATGACAATTGGCCCGACGGATTTTGGGAGGTAGCTAGCTGCGGCCTATTTTCAGAATTTTCAGTTGTTGTGGTGGTATCCTCCGGTGAGTTTACAAAATTTTCCGTTTCTGTGCTGGTGGTTTCTTGGCCCGAAGAATTTTCCGCTGTCGATGTTGTATCGTTGCTAGGAGTTGCCGTTTCACTTTGGAAATTTACCGATATTTGTATGACCGTCGGCTGTATTTGCGATGATTCATGGTAAAATCTTAGGGCATGACAAAACACCTGTGTTAGGAAATCCCAACAGCCAGCTGGCTCTGTGGCGGAGCTTGTTGTAGGCACTGTTAGGTTGATGGTGGTTCCATAGCCCCGATTAACAGCTGCAGGATTTGGGTTGGCTTGTGTATTACTGCTTGGTTGGCTGGCATCTGAATTGCTCTGATTGTTGGCCTGTGGATTGCGTGTTTGTTGACGGCCCGCCAATAATTTCGCTTGATCCGGTATAAAATAAGCAATGGCCATGTTGGTTAGCTCTCGAAATTATTTTATTTATTTATTTTTTTTTTATAAAAAATCACTTGTTTATAAATTTTAAGTCTTTAGTCTTTAATTTAGTTTCCTTCCTCTTGAGGCAAAATTTTTGGCGCCAAAAAATTTCTTTGAAATAAATGTACGTAACTTTCGTATTTTCCGTTCATGCGCTTTAAAGCAAAGGGCACTCTGTGTATTTCTAATGCTTGAGAATTTATCCTTCACTACAAGGCTGAATGTTGTCTCGTGCTGAACTGTGAATAGACTGACTGTGCATATCCTTGTGGCACAGTATTTTATAACATTTGCCTCTGCTGCCTTTGCCGCTTCCTGGGTGAGGAATAAGTTGCATTTCACTATTTACTCGACACCAGGAAGCGCAACAGTCCATCCAACCACCATTCATCCACACACAACCCAAGCGGGCAGAATACGAAATCCTCATACAACCATTGACAGAGTCCAATAAAGTTCAATAGAGCGGCAGGCAGAGGTGGCAATGGTAAACCCAAGAATTTCACCCTCCCCACAAAAGGGAAAAGTTCAAAACCACCACAACAAAAATAACAACAATACAGCCGCACACACACACAACACTCAGAAAATTACCAACTAGAATTGCATTAGCACCTTAATAAGACTTATTGATGAAAGGCAATACAAACAGAAACAGAGAGTTATCCTAGAGAGAGAGAGAGAGAGTGGGAGAATATACCAAATTAAGCTCATCTCTCTCAAACACAATCAAACTCTCCCAAAGTCCATATTCTATTCTCTGCCATCCCTAACTTTATGTTCGAATTGTAGAACATTGAGCTCACAGTGAATATTCTCGGAAAGGGGAAATTTACTTTTCATTACCAGAATAGGGGATGTAGTAAAGGCTCATACCCTTAGTTCCCCCTCAGTCGAACATTACTATGGCAATAGAGAATAGTTCGTGTTAGTTACTCGAAGTAAAGTTAATTTCGAAAACAATAAGGAGAAATGTAAAATGAGAATTATTTCGAATGTGAGTATAGCTCTTTATTGTTATTAAGACCTATGAGAAAAGTTTCATTTAGCTCTGTACCAACTCGCGGGTCCTTTGAAAAAGGGAGAAGGAGGGAAAAACGATTTTTATTACTAATTTTATTTCGGCAAAAATCTCAGTGTAGAAATTTCTGTTGTTTCACATGAAGGAATTTTGAAAATTATATTGCGTTAAAAAAAAAAAAAAAACAAATAAATAAATTGAAATATGTGAAATCAAGCTAAGGACGTTTGATGATATGTAGACACAGAAATGAATGGCGATATTAGTTAGATTTTTTTTTATTCTTTGCTAGATATGTGGAAAGTGAAATGTATAACCAGACTTCATATTAATTTCTAATATAATAGCCTATAATGTAATGGGAAATTTTTGAATTAGGAGATTTTGTAACTGGATGAGTTACACTAAAAAAAATATAAGCAGAATTTGTAATAATTTTCAACATAATACCCCGTGTTGATAATGCGAGATTTTTTTTTCACAATTTATACCACTTAATATTTTAGAAGCAGTACAACTAAGATTATAAATAGTCTCCCGAAATATTTATAAAGGTCAATGGAAAAGGTATGATTTCATAAGCAAATCCAAAGAATTCACATATGAGCATCCCAGCGACAAAACCATTGGAAGTTCTTCCAAAGGCACAACTTTAAAAGCACCTCCAAGAATACTCTTCCAATGATGTTCTTTGTCATTCCGTTTGTAACACATCGAAATATTGCTCTAAGACCCCTTAAAGTATATATATTCTGGGTCGTAGTGAAATTCTGAGTCGATCTAAGCATGTCCGTCCGTCTGTTGAAATCACCCTAACTTGCGAACGAAACAAGCTATCGTCTTGAAACTTGGCACAAGTAGTTGTTATTGATGTAGGTCGGATGGTATTGAAAATGGGCCATATCAGATCACTTTTACGTATAGCCCCCATATAAACCGATGCTCAGATTTGGCTTGCGGAGCCTCTTGGAGGAGCAAAATTCATCCGATCCGATTGAAATTTGGTATATTCCGTTAGTATATGGTCTCTAACAACCATGCAATTGGTCCACATCGGTCCATAATTATATATAGCCCCCATATAAACCGATACCCAGATTTGGCTTGCGGAGCCTCTAAGAGTAGCAAATTTCATCCGATCCGGCTGAAATTTGGTACATGGTGTTAGTATATGGTCTCTAACCACCATGCAAAAATTGGTCCACATCGGTCAAATAATTATATATAGCCCCCATATAAACCGATCCCCCGATTTGGCTTGCAGACCCTCTAAGAGAAACAAATTTCATCCGATCCGGCTGAAATTTGGTACATGATGTTAGTATATGGTCTCTAATGACCATGCAAAATTGGTCTATATCGGTCGATAATTATATATAGCCCCCATATAAATCGATCACCAGATTTGGCCTCCGGAGCCTCTTGGAAGACCAAAATTCATCTGATTCAGTTGAAATTTGGTACGGGATGTTAATATATGTCCTCAAACACCCACGCAAAAATTGGTCGATATCTGTCCTTACTTATATATAGGCCCCATATAAACCGATCCCCAGATTTGACCTCCGGAGCACACTGGAAGAGCAAAATTCTTACCATTCGGTTGAAATTTGGTACGTGATGTTAGTATATGGTATCCAACAACCATACAGGAATTGGTTCCTATCAGTCCATAATTATATATAGCTCCCATATAAACCGATCGCCAGATTTGTCCTCCGGTGCCTTTTGAAATTTGGTACGTGGTGGCAGTATATGATATTTAACAACCATGCCAAAAGTGATCCATATCAGTCCATAATCAATTATAGCCCCATATAAACCGATCCCGAGACTTGGTTTTGGAGCCTCTTGGAGGAGCAAATTTCATCCTAGTGAGTTGAAATTTGTGGATGACAGTCTTTCGTAGAAGTTTATACAGAATCCATGGTGGAGGGTACATAAGATTCGGCCTGGCCGAACTTACGGCTGTATTTACTTGTTTTGTTTAATATATACCCCGTATGGACTAACTTACAATTTTGAAGACGGTGTTAAGAATTTTTAAGATACCTTGCCATCGGCAAGTGTTACGGCAACCCAAGTAATTCGATTGTGAATGACAGTCTTTAGTACAAGTTTCTATGCAATCAATTGTGGAGGGTATATAAGATTCGGCCTGGCCGAAATTATGGCCGTATATACGTGTTTATTTCATAGTTCAAAAGCAAAAAATTTCGCAAGTAATATAACATTTTTGAATCACTTTAAATTTGTTCGAATTGGCTACATTTGGCACGAATTATGGCCTTCAAAAGGCCACTTACACATGATGCACAAAAGTGGCTCTGTGGTATTTTTGCCCGTTCTCGGCGAACCGCCGATATTACTCTTCAAAATGTCCTAGGCGCAAAAGTCCAACGGATTGAGACGTAGAGATTTTGGTGGCCTTGTGCGGCGGAAATGAAGCGAGGAACCTCCTTTTTAATCCATTCTTTGATGATGTGTGCTGAGTGCGTTGGGTGTTGCGTCCTGTCGGAATGCCCATGGTCTGCAACCGAAATGTTTGTCTGCCCACGGCTTCAATAGGTCTTTAGAAAAATGTCTCGATAATAATCGGCATTTATTTCAAATAATATCCGAAAGCGACTATAGGCCATTATGGTAGCGACTGACCAGTAATCCCGATCATTTTGTTTGATTACAAAATCCTAAATTTGCAATGGATGCCCATTGGACACGCACAATTTGGTAACTAACCACTTTTGTGAAAGTGAAACAACTCCTTGGCTCTTTAGAGTTTAACGTCTTTGTGCATCGGTGAGCTGTGGCTCTTTTTGGACCTTCCATGGTTTTAGTCCAAGCACATTTTTCAATATGTGTTTCATGCGTTCTCGTGATATGTTCTCCTCACGAGTAAATTTTCTACCACTAAGGTGTGAATTTCGATTAAATCTGGACTTCACTTTCGGTTCATTGCTGGTATTGTTTCAGTATCATGGGAACGAGCAATGGGGAACGAGTTCTCTATTGCCCCTTGAGGCTATCCAATCAAATAGAAAGCAATGATGATAAAAACTTGAATTTGGTTGCAATACATATCAACCACCCTGTGAGTATTGATCCAAAAACCAATAAGTATAAGAAAATTTTCACAGTATTAACGAAATGTGTCATTAAAACAGGGTAACGAAACTATTTCATAAATTCAGGGATTTTTTCGTTTTTGTAATGAATTTTTGATTTAGCAATAAAATGTTGCACACTATTAATGAATGGTTTTGATTGTGTTAATGAAAAATTTTCGTTGGATCTATGACAAGATTCGTTACTTCAATTCCAATGGAATTGGCTTTCTATACACACTCACTAATGGTTTTTGAATTACCTAAGTTGTCCGGCTGTCCGTCCGTTTGCCCGTTTTTTACCGGATAGATGTCTCAGTTTACTGTGGATCATGTTACCCATATCCCGTGGGCTAGATTAATATGGACTTATAGTATATGTACCGGGGGAGGGACACATTGAGTACAAAAAGAGTGAATTTTTAATGTTTATGGCCCGTAAATTGAATTAGTTTGCATAACTTTTACCTAAAGGCCCTCAATATATAAATATTCGCGAATTTTCATAAAAAAAAATCTGTCCTATTCTATCACATAAAAATCAAGACATTTCTTTAATAATTTCCTTGGGAGTTTCTTTCATTTCCTTAGTTATTTGCATGTAAATCCAATCACCTTCATGTCACCTCTAAAACAAATACTTCCTTCAACATTGATTTGACAGGAGCAGAGAACTGAAGCGGAAAACTCAAAGCATACACCAATGGAACCTTAAACTTGACACAAATTTTTCACTTGAAACACATCACCCATACACACACATTACAAACACCATAATGAAGACATTTATTTTTGCCCTCCATCGATTCCCAGTGACCTTAACATTTACAAGGATTATTTAATTCCCTGTCCTTGGTTTTTAATATTAGAGGAAACTTTCACACAAAACTCGAACGAAAAGAGGAAGCATCTAAAATATGGGGGAATTGTATGTGAATCAAGGACCCTCTCGTGGAATGTCCCTAAGCTTAAGCACGTGGAGCATTCTGAAGTACACACGCATCATTCTGGAACTTTGTTGCCAAGCAAGCAAAAATTCATTTTCATTGTCAAGGTCAACATGTATAAGCGGTTCTACCACCCGCTATCGAAAAGTGGGTTAGTAACTGAGTTTAGCATAAACCATCCAAACATCCATAGGGGGATTGACGTTAACGAGCTGCTGGTGTTTGTTCGTTTAAATCTAAATCCTTTGGTGGCAATAACGACAATTGTTACAAATACTGAAACACATCCGACAATGGTTGGGGCAATATCTTGGGGGCCGAGGGGAAGCATCACCCCATTTGAGAGTAAACAAACCACAGGAAATTGCAACCTTGATAATGGAAATTGTAAAAACTACTCTTAAGGAGGGGCTCTGAAGCTATAAAATAAAAGAAAATCTATATGGAAATGTATGGTTTGGAGTAGAAAGTAGAAAATAAATTATAATGGTGGTCATAAATGTGGTGCAAATAAATATCAAGGATTTTTTCTTTTTGCACTATGTCCATCATATTTATTTGAAAGAAATGTAATGGAACTTAAAGATACATAAATTATATTCTAAAGAATGGCGAAATTTTGTATTTTATGAAATTAATAAAATAAAAAAAAATAAAAAATTAATACGAGGGACCAATATTTTGTGGCCTTACAAAAGTTAATAACTAAGATCGTAGCTTCGACCGAACACCAAAAAGTTTTTCAGCGGTGGATTATCCCACCTCAGTAATGCTGGTGACATTTCTGAGGGTTACAAAGCTTCTCTAAGTGGTTTCACTGCAATGTGGAACGCCGTTCGGACTCGGCTATAACAAGGAGGTCCCTTGTCATTGAGCTTAACATAGAATCGGGCAGCACTCAGTGATAAGAGAGAAGTTCACCACTGTGGTATCACAATGGACTGAATAGTCTAAGTGAGCCTGATACATCGGGCTGCCACATAACCTAACCTAACCTAACCTAAGATCGTAGCTAAGGAATATTACGAAAGGAAAAAAGCCTCACATCCTAAAACTAAAGAGGTATTGATAAGATCCTATTTTGGTTCCTATGACATGTGGAAGTGGGATTGTCCTCTGAGGTTTCTCCCCAAATTTGAGATTTTTTTTTCGTGAATGGAGACGAATTTTGTTTAGTTGGGTACTTGGGGATTTGATGGGGAATAAAACACACATTTTGGGAATTTTGGGGTTTTTTTTTCAGAATTAACACCAACCATTTTCTATAAATCTCAAAGACTCATTCGTTTGGCAAATATTCCAAAAACAATAAAATTTTTAACTTAAATGCAGGAGATTTTGCATTTTTTTAAGATTCAGTTTAGACATAGACCTCTTAAAAAAATACAAGTATATACGGCCGTAAGTTCGGCCGGGCCGAATCTCATGTACCCTCCACCATGGATTGCGTAGAAGCTTCTACGAAAGACTATCATCCACAATCGAATTAATTGGGTTGTGGTATCTTAAAACTTCTTAACATCGTTTTCTAAATTGTTAGTTAGTCCATACGTGGTATATATTAGATAAAAAAAGGTATGTATAGTTAAGTCTACAAATAATTACGAATCGATATGGACTTTTGCACGGTACGTAGAGAGACAGAATTGAAATATGGGGGTCGCTTATATGTGGGCTATATACAATTATGAACTTGATATGTACCAATTTTTGTGTGATTGGGGATCGATTTCTCTGAGGGCTACATATAACTATAGACCGATATGGACCTAGTTAGACATGGTTGTTAGCGGCCATATACTAGCACAATGTACCAAATTTCAACTTACTCGGATAAAATTTGCTCCTGCAAGTGGCTCCAAAACCAAATCTCGGGATCGGTTTTGCATTGGTGTTTGAGGCCATATATTAACACAACGTACCAAATTTCAAACGAATCAGATGAATTTTGATCTTCCAAGAGGCTCCGGAGGTCAAATCTGATGATCGGTTTATATGGGGGCTATATATAATTATGGACAGATGTGGACCAATTTTTGCATGGTCATTAAAGACCATATACTAACACCGTGTACCAAATTTTAGCCGGCTCGAATGAAATTTGCTTCTCTTAGAGGCTCCGCAAGCCAAATCGGGGGATCGGCTATATATAATTATGGACCGATGTGGACCAATTTTTGCATGGTTGTTAGAGACCATATACTAACACCATGTACCAAATTTCAGCCGGATCGGATGAAATTTGCTTCTCTTAGAGGCTCCGTAAGCCAAATCGGGGGATCGGTTTATATGGGGGCTATATATAATTATGGACCGATGTGGACCAATTTTTGCATGGTTATTACAGACCATATACCAACACCATGTACCAAATTTCAGCCGGATCGGATGAAATTTGTTTCTCTTAGAGGCTCCGCAAGCCAAATCGGGGGATCGGTTTATATGGGGGCTATATATAATTATGGACCGATGGGGACCAATTTTTGCATGGTTATTAGAGACCATATACTAACACCATGTACAAAATTTCAGCCGGATCGGATAAAATTTGCTTCTCTTAGAGGATCGGCAAGCCAAATCGGTGGATCTGTTTATATGGGGGCTATATATAATTATGGACCGATGTGGACCAATTTTTGCATGGTTGGTAGAGACCATATACTAACACCATGTACAAAATTTCAGCCGGATCGGATAAAATTTGCTTCTTTTAGAGGATCGGCAAGCCAAATTTGGGGGTTCGTTTATATGGGGGCTATACGTAAAAGTGGACCGATATGGCCCATGTGCAATAACATCCGACCTACATCAATAACATTCCCCCTTGGAGCCACCGTGGTTCAATGGTTAGCATGCCCGCCTTGCACACACAAGGTCGTGGGTTCGATTCCTGCTTCGACCGAACACCAAAAAGTTTTTCAGCTGTGGATTATCCCACCTCAGTAATGCTGGTGACATTTCTGAGGGTTTCAAAGCTTCACTAAGTGGTTTCACAGCAATGTGGAACGCCGTTCGGACTCGGCTATAAAAAGGAGGTCCCTTGTCATTGAGTTTAACATGGAATCGGGCAGCACTCAGTGATAAGAGAGAAGTTCACCAATGTGGTATCACAATGGACTGAATAGTCTAAGTGAGCCTGATACATCGGGCTGCCACCTAACCTAACCTAACCTAACCTAACCTACATCAATAACAACTACTTGTGCCAAGTTTCAAGTCGATAGGTTGTTTCGTTCGGAAGTTAGCGTGTTTTCAACAGACGGACGGACATGCTCAGATCGACTCAGAATTTCACCACGACCCAGAATATATATACTTTATGGGGTCTTAGAGCAATATTTCGATGTGTTACAAACGGAATGACAAAGTTAATATACCCCCATCCTATGGTGGAGGGTATAATAAAAGAGACAAACACTTCATATAACCCCACACTGAAACAAAAGCATGCCCGGTTCCACAGATTTTGTCTTTACTTTAAACATTTTGGTATTGATTCCGAGCCAAAGAAGCGGAGAATACAAGTAAGGACACTTTTAAGACACAATTCTCTTTTATATTTGGGTTTTGTGTACTTGCTTCTAGGAAACCAATTTTAATTTTTCGCTTTTTCACCTTTTTTTTCTTCATAAGCCATTAAAGTCCCTTAAAAACGAGTTAACGACAACTTTATTTTCCAAATTCAGACTCGACTTCCAGTAGAATTTTTGCCATGGTTCAAGCAACAAACGTCTTTAAAATAAAGTGTTGAAAAACATGTCCTATATATGAACGATTTTTTGCTTTGTAGTGAAGATGCAAAAAGACAACAAATTTAAAGACAATTTCATTAATTTTAAAGAATTTTTCTGAATAATTAAAGTCAAGTTGACCTTAGCCCTAACATTTTTTTCTTTCATGTTATGATACCCATTTTTAATTGAAATCACTTAATTATAAGGACAATACGACTTCATTGAAAAGTTTATCGACTTTTGGAGAAGGATAAAATCTTTATGTTAGAGAAATGCGTCTTCTATGCTAAGCAAAATTCGCATTCGTATTTTAAAGACATTAAATCTTTGACCTAACGACAATATTTTTTCAGTGCACGATCATGATACAAGTAGGAATAGACTCACTCGTAACCGTTTGTTAATGCGTCCGCTTGAAGCTTAGTGTTGTAAGGACTTAGTTATTGAGCGAGCTTCCCGAAATTGGATACGTAACGTCATCCTCCACACTGGAAAAAAAAACATGACTGGTTCCAATGATTTTGTCCTTACACTAATGAGTTTGTTATTGATTCCGAGCCAAAGAAGCGGAGCATTGAAGTAAGTACAAATTTAAGACGCAATTCTCTTTTAAGTTTAAGTTAAGCGTACTTGATTTTAGGAAACAAATTTAATTAATTCGTTTATGTAGCTGTTTTCTTCATGTGCTATCAGAAACATTTAAAGTCATGTTAACGACAACTTTAACTTTTAAATATGGATTCGACTACAAGTCAAAATTATAATTTGTTTCAAGTAAAAAATTCTTTCAAATAAAGCGATGAAAATAATCTCCCATTTTTAAACGTTTTGTTTTTTTTTTTTTTTTGCTATATAGTCAAGATGCAAAAAGTCAACAAATTTAAAAATGTATAAATTAAAAAAATTTTCAATAATTGATTGGGGAGTTTACTGGAGAATTTCTGCTTAATTTGAGGATTTTTGGGGCCAAATGTCTAGATTTGGGAACAAGAGCTAGGAAAATAGAATAGTCCTGTCGACACTGCCTATGAATGTTCTTTTTTAAAGGGATTAGAGCCACCCTCAAAAGGTCGAGAAAATGTTATGCCTACGACAATATTTTCTCTACGTATTCACAGACATTATAACCATAACATATATTAATTATGAAAATCTGTCTTGACATGATACACAAATTATTCCATATTCCATTCCTGTTTGATATTTCGCATTAAGTATTATTTGCTTTACGCTATGGATGATTTTCCTACAACATTATCACCCTCATATGTGTGAAAACATTTATCATGCATGCATGAACACTTCTTTAGCCCATAATAAGCGTTCATTTAAAAACAAATGCTAAAAGTGCTAAGAGAGTAAGTGTACAATATTTTAACCAGGCCTCTTAGCCCTTTAATGTGATTTACATCAGTTATTATTTAGTAAAATACAAAGAAAGTTAAGATATAAAAGCAAGGATACGAATTTTTGTGAACGAACTTCTCAATAAACAATAAGAGAATAAAATATATTATCAAGCCATATTTAAAAACAAGTAAGTAAAGTAGAAAGTCGGGCGGGGCCGACTATATCATACCCTAAACCACCATTACAGAATTAGTAATCATAAGCATTTGTGGGGTAACATATAGGTCTGGGAGATAAACCGCAGTTGCATATTTAAGAAAATTAAGGGGTACATGTCTATGAGTGCTTTGTGTCAATCTGACTATAGCTCATAGTCAATGTTGCCACGGAAAATGTTCGGTTTACCCTACAAGGACAAAAAAAGTTCTCTACTTTCCCATACATTCCCAAACAATTTTCCCTACTATATTTTTCGTTAAATTTATAAAATTTTACAAAACAAAAATGGTTCTAAGTACTTTATTATCTTAAAACATGAATATGCAACGTATATAACATAGAATATAAATTTGTATTACCACCACGGTTGCCACAGTTGGTAGAATTCTACCCAAATTAGTAATTTTTTTGTTAAATCTCTATAAAAATAAAATTTTGGAAAAAGTTTCTATAAACAAATTTTTGTGAGAAATTTTTCTATAGAAATAAAATTTTGACAATAAATTCTATAGAAATAAAATTTTGAGAAAAAATTCCACAGAGATAAAATTTTGAGAAAAATTTTTATAGAAATAATATTTTGAAAAAAAAAAAATTCTATAGAAATACAATTTTGACAAAATGTTCTATAGAAATAAAATGTTGACAAAATTCTCTACAGGAATAAAGTTTACCACACATTGTTAAAGATCAAGCCTTGTCGGCTTCTAATTTCCTCCTCTAGAGCCACCAAAATGTAAAAATTATTGCAAATTGTGTTGAGTGAAAATGTCCTATATTGTGGCCCTACGTCCCTACAAGACGCTAAATATTAGAAAAACCCTACATATAGGGAATTTCCCCTACTTCTAGCAACACTGGCTGTGTTGATATTGCACCTACGGAGTTAGTATGCCACTAATATTGAGCCCATTATTAAAAAAGAGAAAATCTCGTTAAATTAGTGTGGGTAATAATTACAAATTTGTAAAAATCGAGCAATTTTCTTATGTAAGAGCTACAGTACGTATAAGTACGATCGGCTAGTACATCAAAATTTGAAATAATTCAATTAGAAAAATTTTAACTTATACTGAGAAATGGGCCTAAATATGTTGGGTAATAGAAGGTCCATAACAGAAGATTCAATGATTCAAACTTTACTCAAATATATGTTGTTTAATCTTTTCTGCATTTTATTTCAATATTACAAAATATGACAAAAAATTTAGTTCTCTTGCTTCCACATATGATCCATGCAATATGAATAATAATATAAAGTTACATCACTATACACATTTCAGTAGTCCCACACTCTAATGGCACGCGTCTTACCACATATGGCCCAGCATCTTCGCCATAAATTAATGGTATTGTCAATGTTCACAGCAAAAAAGGGGTAAGCGTTGAAGCATAATAATTTCTTATTGTAAAAAATTTGTATGAAATTAATTTTTGACAGCCAAAGATTAACAACTATCATCTTTATTATGTACAACAACATATATATAGACTGGGACCCGGTTCCAAAGATTTTAGCTTTACACTCATTATTTTAACATTGATTCCAAGCCAAAGAAGCGTAGAATTGGAGTAACAACAAATTCACCACTCGAGCAAAAAATAATCTACTAAATTTTGAAACAAATTTACCACAAAAAAATATTTTTTTGCTAAATTGTTTTTTAGGGAAAATTTTGTCAAAATTTTATTTCTATAGAAAATTTTGTGAAAATTTTATTTCTGTAGAAAATTTTGCTAAAATTTTATTTCTATAGAAAATTTTGACAAAATTTTTGTCTATAGAAAATGTTGTCTTTTCCTCTGTTGGTTAAGCTACACTTGTAGTTTAGTCAATGTATGGTTTTAAGCTGCAATAAAAAACAACAACAATGCTTAAAGAACAAAACCAACAATAACAAAACAAAACAAATAAAATTTTATTTCTATAGAAAATTTTGTCAAAATTTTATTTCTATAGAAAATTTTGTCAAAATTTTATTTCTATAGAAAATTTTGTGAAAATTTTATTTCTATAGAAAGTTTTCTCAAAATTTTATATCTATAAAAACTTTTGTCAAAGTTTTCTTTCTATAGTAAAATTTTGTCAAAATTTTATTTCTGTAGAAAATCTTACTTCTATACAAAATTTTGTCAAAATCTTTTTTCTATAAAAAATTTTGCCAAAATTTTATTTCTAGTTAAAATTTTGTCAAAATTTTATTTCTATAGAAAATGTTGTCAAAATTGTATTTCTATCGAAAATTTTGTCAAAATTTTATTTCTATAGAAAATTTTGTCAAAATTTTATTTCTATAGAAAATTTTGCTAAAATGTTATTTCTATAGAAAATTTTGTCAAAATTTTATTTCTATAGAAAATTTTGTCAAAATTTTATTTCTATAGAAAATTGGGTAAAAATTTTATTTCTATTGAAAATTTTGTCAAAATTTTATTTCTATAGAAAATTTTGTCAAAATTTTCTTTCTAAAGAAAATTTTGTCAAAATTTTATTTCTATAGAAAGTTTTCTCAAAATTTTATATCTATAAAAACTTTTGTCAAAGTTTTCTTTCTATAGTAAAATTTTGACAAAATTTTATTTCTGTAGAAAATCTTACTTCTATACAAAATTTTGTCAAAATCTTTTTTCTATAAATAATTTTGTCAAAATTTTATTTCTATTCAACATTTTATTTCCATAGAAAATTTTGTCAAAATCTTATTTCTGTAGAAAATTTTGTTAAAATTTTATTTCTATAGAAAATTTTTTTTCTATCGAAAATGTTGTCAGAAGTTAATTTCTATAGAAAATGTTGACAAAATTTTATTTCTATCGAAAATGTTGTTAATATTTTGTCAAAAATTTGTTTTTATAGAAAATTTTGTCAAAATTTTATTTCAATACAATATTTTTTCAAAAATTTTATTGCTATAGAAAATTTTGTCAAAATTTTATTTCAAAGTTCTCTTTCTATAGTAAAATTTTGTAAAAATCTTATTTCTAGAAAAAATCTTGTCAAAATTTTATTTCTATAGAAAACTTTGTCAATTTTTTTTCTATAGAAAATTTTGTCAAAGTTTTATTTCCATAGAAAATTTTGTCAAAATTTTATTTTTACAAAAAATTTTGCCAAAATTTTATTTTTATAGAAAATTTTGTCAAAATTTTATTTTTATAGAAAATTTTGCTAAAATGTTATTTCTATAGAAAATGTTCTCAAGATTTTATTTCTATAGAAAATTTTATTTCTACAAAAAATTTTGCAAATTTTTTACTTTTATAGCAAATTTTGTCAAAATCTTATTTCTATAGAAAATTTTGTCAAAAGTTTATTTCTATAGAAAATGTTGACAAAATTTTATTTCAATCGAAAATTTTGTCAAAATCTTTTTTCTATAAAAAATTTTGTCAAAATTTTATTTCTATTCAAAATTTTGTCAAAATTTTATTTCTACAAAAATTTTGCCAAAATTTTATTTTTATAGAAAATTTTGTCAAAATTTTATTTCTATAAAAAATTCTATAAAAATTTTTGTTTCTATAGTAAATTTTGTAAAAATTTTATTTCTAAAGAAAATTTTGTCAAAATTTTATTTCTATAGAAAATTTTGTAAAAAATTTTATTTGTATAAAAATTTCTATAAAAATTTTTGTTTCTATAGGAAATTTTGTAAAAATTTTATTTCTAAAGAAAATTTTGTCAAAATTTTATTTTTATTGAAAATTTTGCCAAAATTTTATTTTTATAGAAAATTTTGCCAAAATTTTGTTTCTATAGAAAATTTTGTCAAAATTTTATTTCTATAGAAAATTTTTTCAAAATTTTATTTCTATACAAAATTTTGTCAAAATCTTATTTCTATAAAAAATTATGTCAAAATTTTATTTCTATTCAAAATTTCGTTCAAATTTTATTTCCATAGAAAATTTTGTCAAAATTTTATTTCTATAGAAAATGTTGTTAATATTTTATTTCTATAGAATATTTTGTCAAAATTTTGTTTCCTTTCTTCTTCTTAAATAAGCAAATATATTTAACCCCAATTTTTCTGTTTGCAAAATTTAAAGGGAAATTTTTCTTTTAGTTTTTTTTCTACCCCGAAGACATAACACCTATGCACTTACTTGATTATCAGATTTAACCTTTGGCAATAACCTCTTGGTCCATTATCTTAGATCTTAGTCATTCCTTAGCATTCAAGCATAAATATGCTCTAATTTATGTCTTTTCATCGTAAGTTTTGTGTTGGGGCTTAAGACAGGATTTTGTGAGGGCGAGAGCAAAGAATTCATCAAATTTACTTTTTTTTACTTCAATTCCCCATAGTTACCTGTCAATTTTTTATGTACTTCAAAAAAACTTGTAAGTTTTTTTTGCTTTATTTACTTCTTTGGTTGACTCCCTCTTCGAACAATCGACAACATGAAAAACCCATAAAAATTTTCCCAACAAAAAGAACCACACAAAAAACAAACTTGAAAACTGAGGCCACTGTTTCCTTAAACTTTCGAAGAAAGACCATAATCAAGGTGGGATAATTCAACTCTAGTTTGGAGACTTTTATTACTTAATACCTTTAAAATAAGACATCAAAATGGCTTGTTTTGTTGTTTGTTGGCCTCGTTGGGTTTTGGGGAGTTTACTTTCATTCTTCAGGTTCTCAGGGAGTTAACTGTAAGTGCATTACATTCATAAGCTGAGGAGTTAACTAGGACCTCCAGAAACTGTTAACAAGGCCAAGCCAAACAAAAATCCACCCACTTTTGTTTTGCCAAGAAACCGCTAACTTTATTAAATATTCCACAAAATGCATATTAAATGCATCCTCTGGAAATGGCTGCAAGCTATCAACAGATGCATTCACCAAAGGACCAAAGTAGGTACAGTGGGTCAGAGTATATTTCATATAAAAAATGGATAAATTTTTTTTTATCAACAATAAATGGGTTTTTGGTCAATATCAAAAATTGGTTACTGGATTTTTTGGTTAATATGCAAAACCGACTCAAAATTGTAAATGTTATAGACACCTAAAGAAAATTTTATCAAAATCGAGTCAACGAAAAATTTTCATTAAGACAATGAAAATGTTCGTTAAGAGTATGAAGTGATTCGTTGTTTGGGAAAAAAATTCGTAATAAGGATGAAAAATTTCATTATAGTTAGGAACTATTTTCGTTGGCATAATTTTCATGACACATTTCGTTAATATAAGGACGGTTTTTCTACCAGTGCAGCCCTAATATCGTATTCTTCTTATATTTATAAAAATATACCACAGTGCAAACATAGAAAATTTATCTTGTTACGTGCCATGGGTGGTGAAAATATTTAAAATAGCAACTCCCCAGAATAACGCACAGGTGTTTTGTTAGTTTATATTTTTCTTCGCCCATTTGGTCCAAAGTACCGATGATGTTGGTTATTTCATCTCAGTCTGTGTTGTTTTTTTTTGCACTAGATGACTGGTGGCAAAAAGTCTTTTTTGTGTTTGTACATGAGCTATTCCTCTTTGTTTTGTTTTATTATAAATTATTTCGTTTAAGTATTCATCAGCGAAAACATATTTCATGCTTTTGGGAAATTTCATTTTAATTTTTTTCCTTTTCCTCTGAACTTTCTTCTGGGCCCGCTTTGCCAAACGGCAAACGGTTAACTCTGCGGACAGGAAAATAGTTTTCCATCATTTGAAAATATTTTTTTCCATTGAGTTTATTCCATTTTCTTTTTGACTTTTTGGTTAGAGTTTGTGTGTAAAGTTTTCATGGCTTTTTGATTAGTTTAACCAAGAAATGTTCATGTTGAAAAGTTTGAAAAAACTGTTGGTCATTGGAATGATGGTTTAATGGGGATAAAAAACGTATTTCCCAAGAAACTATGCGAAATAAATATTTAAAAATTCTCATATCAATGAGTGCAGTTCATTAAAAAGACACGTGTTTCCCATATTTAAGTCTGAATGGTGTACCACAAAATGTTAGACACTTATTCAGAAAATTTTACAAAGCTCAAATACAACTTTGGAACCCAGAAAATATTATGGTATTCCTACAATTCCGATTCTAGAGACTAAGGTTGCGCCCACCATCCAATTCAAACCCTAAAAAATGGAGCTCATAGAATTGAAGCCATCTTCACGGAAGATGAAAGGCGTTGCTGCGGAGAGCAGTCGTTAACCAAAGAGTGAATATGGAAAAATGCCTAAGAATCGGCATGCGGAAATGATGGTGACGAAATAATGATGACACCGTAACCAGTTTTTCAGAGGGGAATACAAGGATCGCAGTTGTGCCGAGTGAGACCTGAAGGGAGGTCAATTCTATGGGGGGTGTAGACCAAGACAGAAATAAAAGAAGAAGGTTACAAAAGAATATTCAAGGAGAAGAAACATATGAAACTGGATAAGTGAAGCCATCTTCACGGAAGAGGAAAGGCGTTACTGCGGAGAGCAGTCATTAACCAAACATTGAATTTGGAAAAATACCTGCGGATCAGCATACCGATGTGATGGTGACGAAATAATGATGACCTCAAGATCCTGGAAAGCGTATTAGCTGGTGGAAACTGGCCTGAATTATATCTCATTGTTTCCCGCTTAAGATATTATGTACCCATAGCCAGAACGGGTCTTCAGACGGTGAATACAAGGATCGCAGTTGTACCGTGTGAAACTTGAAGGGAGGTAAATTCTATGATACTATGTTATCGAAAGCTTTGGGGGGTAGACCAAGACAGAAATAAAAGAAGAAGGTTACAAACGGATATTCAAAGAGAAGAAACTTATGAAACTGGATAAATTATTTTTGAGTAATGGAACTCCAACATATTTTGTAAACCGATAGGGAAGATGTATTGGATCAAAGGGTGTAGATTGAAATAGGGAGGTTTCATGGTCCGTTGTACTGTTCTAACAGTGGAATTCTGAGCCATAACGGCATCTATCAATTCTTCAGGGTGGTGTCGTAAACCTACGAATATTCGAATGACTTGAATAGAATAAACAGATACGAGTTGTTAACTATCCATGCTGCAGTTTAAGAAGGCAGTCAACAGATACTTGATTCAGGGTTGATTTATCCGGGTACCACGACATACCGGAATATGAGCAAAAGGTCCAAGTCGGAAAGATTTTCAATTCAGACTGAGTTGAAGAAGTAGACAATTGAAGTATGGCCACAAGACAACGCAGACCTTTAATATGACGAAATTTGCAGATGGCTTCTGGGCCCAGAAGTTACGGAAGACTCGTATCACTTCCCGTGTCAGTATCCAGTTTTATCCTTTAAAATAAATATTATACTGGGTTCCATTTTCTTTCAGGCTCTCAGCGATCTGCGGGAATGTATGTTAATACTCGCTTGCGTCAGGACCTCTGAATGTTTTAAGCAACTTTAAAGAAGACGGATAAATGGAAGTTCTTGATCAACTATGGAGAATACCATCTTACGAAGAATAAGATGAGAAAATTACCTCGAGGAATCACAATGGACCTACAGTGATCTAACTGGACAGCAATTCAATTTCAAAAATTTGTGTCATCCTCTACATCCTAACCTAGCCTAAGACCACAAGAAGACTATGGGAAACTCGAACTCAGGAAACTACTTAAAGAGAGTACGACGACCATCAGTAAGGTTGTGGGAATTCTGACGGGGGCAAATTGGTATCTACCTAGACTTACAAGAGCCTCCAAACGGAAGATACCACAGGTTAACTATCCATGATGAAATGTATGAATGCAATAATCGGTTACTTTTGACATGGTATTATTTTAATCATCATGGTACCACGACATACCGGAATACGAGCAAAACGTCTCAAGCTGCAAGATTGCCAACTCGGCCTGAGTTCGAGAAGAAGACACTGAAAGACGACGCCAAGAAAACCATCGGAAAATGGAAAAAATACTAAAAAAGAGTATGAGGACCATCAGTAAGGCTGTGGAAATTCTGACGGGGGCACATTTGTATCTACCTGGACTGACGATAGTCTGCAAATGCAGGACATATGGGTACAATGATGAGGATGCCTTGATGTCACAATAGGCTCATAACTGTATTTCAGAAATGAAACGATATATATAACTAAGAAACCGAGAAAATACAGAAACTACATGAGAGTACGATGGCGATCAGTAGGATCGTGCGAATTCTGAACGGGCACACTGGGTTGAGCACACATTGATATGAATAAGGTTAGGTGGCAGCCCGATGTATCAGGCTCGCTTAGACTATTCAGTCCATTGTGATACCACATTGGTGAACTTCTCTCTTATCACTGAGTGCTGCCCGATTCCATGTTAAGCTCAATGACAACGGACCTCCTTTTTATAGCCGAGTCCTAACGGCGTTCCACATTGCAGTGAAACCACTTAGAGAAGCTTTGAAACCCTCAGAAATGTCACCAGCATTACTAAGGTGGGATAATCCACCGCTGAAAAACTTTTTGGTGTTCGGTCGAAGCAGGAATCGAACCCACGACCTTGTGTATGCAAAGCGGGCATGCTCACCATTGCACCACGGTGGCTCCCTTGATATGAATAAAGTGAGAAAACTTTGTGGAGACGTGGGGCGAGGGCATCGATAGTACAAAGCTTTTCAAGATACAGATTTCTTCATTTGTTAGAAGAAACGATAGTAAACCTGGACCTACATGACAGCAGGAATTGGTGGAAATTTAAGGATTAATTTAAAGAAGGGCTCGTGATTAATGAACTCAACAAATGATTAATGGAGTTTTGGATACATATTTTGCTTTTAAGATGTAGAAGATATTTCTTTTATTTACATTCCTATAAGTCCTTTAAAAAATTATGTCACTCCTTTCATGGAACACCCTTTCGTTTTTAGCGAAATCGCCAAAAACACCAGATGATGTTCAACTTATTTCAACTGATGTTCTACCATTGGGAAGTCAATTTAAATTAAAATGCTTCTGCTGTTGCACACACCAAAAAGGAACAGTAAAAGAACAAATCCTCAACCATCGACCTAACAACACCAATGGAACACGGGTATTGAAATTAACTGAGACTTTTATTTCTCCAAGGTTTTATTTAAAAACTTAGACCAACTCATCTCTCGCTCCCGCTATGGGGTAATTCTATCACAAAAGCCAATGGGTTAACTTTGAGAAGTTAAATTACAGGTATTTAAGTGTTTTATATAAAATTCATCATCATCTTCAATGGGAGCTGCAAAAGTCCGTGTAGTTATTCATTACCAACATAAAAAAAAGCAGAAAGGGGGAGCAAAAAGATATTATAGATGGCGGGTTGTTTTAAAACGCTTAATAAAGTCAGCAAGGCTAAAAAGAAACAGAAACCGCCATGGCAAAGACAAGAAAGCAATGGGAAAATAACGCAAAGCTCCAACCTTGAATTATTAAATGTTGAGATAGAATATGATTGCAATTTATTATAGATACGTCATCGTAAAGCGGTCATTTTTTATTTGTCTGTTATCTGCGTTATCCTGAAAATATTCTGCGAAGAGTCTTTCACCAGTTGCAGATGTACATGGAACTGTTGGTCCATTCGTTAAGAAATTTGATTACGTTCTCTCTATGCATTTGGGATTTCGTTTTGCCGGTGCTCAGTTATGGTTTTGTTCGTTGTTTCACAACTTTAATTATAATTTCATAAATTCATCAGTGAGTGAAACTAGAGTCCTGGAGTTTGCCAGGAGTTTCGGTGATCATTAATGAATTCGTAAACAGAAATTATGAGTTTGCACAAATCTTATAATAACTTTTAGTTTAATTCTTTCCAAAATGCCGTATCTATCTCTGTTTCGTTGAATGGAATGGAGATGGTTTGTTTGAAAAGTACGATTATTATTCATTGGTTTATGGCTTGTCATTAACTTTGCCTGCATACTATAATAGAAGCATAAAGCAGCAAAGAAATGGAGAATGGCGAATGTTTAATGAGTCGACAAGTGAGTTATCAAAAATGATTGAATGAAAATGAAGTTTGATTAAAATTTTGAATAATATTATTAGGGGAAAGGATCTCCATCCATCCTGTCGATTAAATGGATTACAATGAAATTATTTAAAGATAATTTAAATATTCTATAAATTGACTAAAGAAATTAAACATCATTGACTAAATATTGTGAGGGATCTCAAATATAAAGGTATTGAAAAAATTATTTATACTATGAAGGCAATCGATATCCTTTTTGTTGGTTTCAAACCGTGAGCTCCACATAAGATATCAGGAGAAGAAATAAGTGAACCGAGTGCTGCAAATATTAGGGAGGATTTGAGCTGATTGCAAGAAATGTCATCCCGAAAAATGGTTCACACCTCCCACCTTCTCAGCTTTTAATTATTAAAATATTAAAATCGTATTAGTTCATTTTAAAGGTTACGTACCAAAATTCGGCTACGATTCTTCGACTTTTTTGAACTTTTGTCTCCTTGTTGTCCACGATGCCCAAGCTATAAATCCGTTTGTCCGTCAATCTATTTTCATATTTACCATCAAATGTGGCGGTACCCAAATTCAGTATCCCACTATAGCACATTCTTACTAGCTTTTGATAAAGTTTCAAACTTAAATTAATACTTTAAGTAAGCGTTGATGAAAAAACGCTCAACTTGCCAAATAGTTTTTTTTTCCGAAAATTGAAATGTCAAGTAAGTTGCAATGCAACAACAGCCAGCCAACTAACAAAGCATCTGACTTAAAAAAGGATATTTTATTTTGTTTTCCTCTCTGTTAAGAGAAATATTCATACACATTCCTGTTACCTGTCCTGCTGGGAAAATTGATTGCATTTTTTTTAGGAAAATGCTGTTTTCAACAAATGTTTGGACAAAAACAAGAAGCGCTTAGAATGGCTAGCAAGTAAGAGTAAATAAAATCAAGATTAAAGTTGATGGATCCGAATTGAAAATTCCCTTCACTAAGGATCTATGTATGATATTAGCATAAAATGTTGGCAAAATTTTATTTCTATAGAAGATTTGGTAAAAATTTTATTTTTATAGAAAATTTTGTCAAAATTTTATTTCCATAGAAAATTTTGTTAAAATTTTATTTCCATAGAAAATTTTGTTAAAATTTTTTTTATCGAAAATTTTATTAAAATTTTGTTTTTATCGAAAAATTTGTAAAAATATTGTTTCTATAGAATAATTTGTCAAAATTTTATTTCTATGAAAAATAGTGTTAAAATTCTATTTTCTATAGAAAATTTTGTCAACATTTTATTGCTATAGAAAATTGTGTTAAAATTTTAATGCTGTAGAAAATATTGTCAAAATTTTATTTTTACTGAAAAATTTGTCATAATTTTATTTCTATAGAAAATTTTGTCATAATTTTATTTCTATGAAAAATAGTGTTAAAATTCTATTTTCTACAGAAAATTTTGTCAAAATTTTATTTCTACAGAAAATTTTGTCATAATTTCATTTCTAT
This sequence comes from Haematobia irritans, assembly GCF_050003625.1. Lineage (NCBI taxonomy): Eukaryota > Metazoa > Arthropoda > Insecta > Diptera > Muscidae > Haematobia > Haematobia irritans. The sequence continues at coordinate 3,877,473 of NC_134400.1, forward strand.
AGAAAATTTTGTCATAATTTCATTTCTATAGAAAATTTTGTCAAAATTTTATTTCTATGAAAAATAGTGTTAAAATTCTATTTTCTATAGAAAATTTTGTCAAAATTTTATTGCTATAGAAAATTGTGTCCAAATTTTATTTTGTATAAAAATTTTGTCAAAATTTTATTTCTATAGAAAATTGTGTTAAAATTTTATTGCTATAGAAAATATTGTCAAAATTTTATTTTTACAGAAAATTTTGTCATAATTTTATTTCTATAGAAAATTTTGTCAAGATTTTATTTTGATAGAAAATTTTGTCAAAATTATATTTCTATGGAAAATTTTGTCAAAATGTTATTTCTATAGAAAATAGTGTCAAAATTGTATTTTCTATAGAAAATTTTTTTAAAAATTTTATTTTCTATAGAAAATTTTGTCAAAATTTTATTTCTATAGAAAATTGTGTTAAAATGTTATTTCTATAGATATGTCATACTTTTATTTCTATAGTAAAATTTTGTCAAAATTTTATTTCTATAGAACATATTGTCAAAAATTTATTTTTACAGAAAATTTTGTCATGATTTTATTTCTATAGAAAATTTTGTCAAGATTTTATTTTGATAGAAAATTTTGTCAAAATGTTATTTCTATAGAAAATTTTGTCTAAATTATATTTCTATGGAAAATTTTGTCAAAATGTAATTTCTATAGAAATAGTGTCAAAATTGTGTTTTCTATAGAAATTTTTTTTTTAAATTTTATTTCTATAGAAAATTGCGTCAAAATTTTATTTTCTTTAGAAAATTTTGCCAAAATTTTATTTCCATAGAAAATTGTGTTAAAATTTTATTTCTATAGAAAGTTTTGTCATAATTTTATTTCTATAGTAAAATTTTGTCAACATTTTATTTCTATAGAAAATATTGTCAAAATTTTAGTTTTACAGAAAATTTTGTCATAATTTTATTTCTATAGAAAATTTTGTCAAGATTTTATTTTGATAGAAAATTTTGTCAAAATGTTATTTCTATAGAAAATTTTGTCTAAATTATATTTCTATGGAAAATTTTGTCAAAATGTTCTTTCTATAGAAAATAGTGTCAAAATTGTATTTTCTATAGACAATTTTTTTAAATATTTTATTTCTATAAAAAATTGTGTCAAAATTTTATTTTCTATAAAAAATTTTGTCAAAATTTTATTTCTATAGCAAATTGTGTTAAAATTTTATTGATATAGAAAATATTGTCAAAATTTTATTTCTATAGAAAATTTTGTCATAATTTTATTTCTATAGAAAATTTTGTCTAAATTATATTTCTATAGAAAATTTTGTCAAAATTTTATTTTTATAGACAATTTTTTCAAAATATTATTTCTATAGAAAATTTTGTCAAAATTTTATTTCTATAGAAAATTTTGTCAACATTTTATTTCTATAGAAAATTGTGTCAAAATTTTATTTCTATAGAAAATTGTGTCAACATTTTATTTCTATAGAAAATTGTGTCAAAATTGTATTGCTATAGAAAATATTGTCAAAATTTTATTTCTATAGAAAATTTTGTCAAAATTGTATTTTCTATAGAAAACTTTTTTAAAAATTTTATTTCTATAGAAAATTGTGTCAAAATTTTATCTTCAATAGAAAATTTTGTCAAAATTTTATTTCTATAGAAAATTGTGTTAAAATGTTATTTCTATAGTAAAATTTTGTCAAAATTTTATCTTCTATAGAAAATTTTGTCAAAATTTTATTTCTATAGAAAATTGTAAAAAAAATTGTATCTCTATAGTAAAATTTTGTTTCTATAGAAAATAGTGTCAAAATTGTATTTTCTATAGAAAATTGTTTCAAAATTTTATTTCTATAGAAAATTGTGTCAACATTTTATTTCTATAGAAAATATTGTCAAAATTTTATTTCTATAGAAAATTTTGTCATAATTTTATTTCTATAGAAAATTTTGTCATAATTTTATTTCTACGTAATATTTATTTCTCGTACAGTAAAATTATGTCAAAATTTTATTTCTATAGAGAATTGTGTCAAAATTTTATTTTCTATACAAAATTTTGTCAAGATTCTATTTGATATATATAATTTTGTCAACATATCATTGGTTTCGTAGTGCCAACAAATAACTGTTGTGCCAACAAATAACTGTTGTGCCAAATATTTGCCCAAGTGTTGACATGTTGATTTCAATTTTCTTGATTTTTGCTTTTGTTACCAAAGCCTTCAACAAATGTGCATATCACCTTTTTGTATTACCTAGAACACCAAAAATATGCAAACAAGAAATGTTTGCAAAAGAACGAAAAAAATATAAATGGCCGTCATTTAGTGGAAATTGACTTGTAACCCAACTGCAATTTACAAAAGAAAAGAATGCACAAAAAAGATTTCGGTTTGAATTGAATGAAATGTAACACCACACTGAAAAGCTGAATAAAAAACGCCAACCAAATGGAGAATTTGAGGGAAATATGGAATCGTTGTAATAAAGACAACCTGCTGATTTTCCATAGAAAAAGAAGAAAAAACATTGGGCAGACAAAAAACTAGCAAAATATTTCAATGAAAAAGAATGGAACAAGAAATTTTTGAGGGATTACATTTCTAAAATACCAACAAATTTTCTAAAGACTTTAATTTTTTTTGTGTCGATGTAAAGGGAAAGTCATTGTTTTATCCTTTCCAGAGACTTCCTAACATTAGCCCCTTTCCGCATTTGTTCACTTCTATTTTGTAATGATTTTTGCCAGAGAAACTCTTAGAGATTTTCAAATTCTATAAAAGTTTGTGAAACCGAAATAAAATTTTAACGATTTGCCATTAACATAAATTTAAATTAACATTAACATTATTGTAAATTGTAATTATATGCCGTTTACACCGATGCACTATGACAATATCAGCGTAAGCAGTTGCAAACACATTCCAAATGTTGCACTCATTCCCTGGCTGAAGACTTTGCATTACTACAAACAATGCGTATTGAAATGAAGCAGATAACCCCTTTCCCTGTGATTTCAACTTCATTTCATGTTCGAAATGTCATTTGGCATTGGAGTCTATCACAAAGTCTTCACTTTCAATAAAAATAAAATATTTGAGTAGGATGAAATGGAAGCAGTAGCGTGACTGTAGAAAGCCCAAAAATAGTATCTTTATAGCTATCCCACTGAATATTATCATCCGCCTCTGATTACTTGCATTTCTGTTGATAACTGTCAAAGTTATAAAATGACTTTTGCCGACTATGTTTATGGTAATTATTTATTTTGACACAAAACAAAACATCAACCAAATGTCTATCGTCCAGACCTCATTTTCTGGCCAAGGTGTGAGAGTGTTAAAAATCAAGCTTTAACAAACAAAAGAGTAGCGAGTGCTGTCAGTACAGACTTTCAGACATTGAAGACAATAAAAATTACCAGGATTATGGTGTAGATTCAATTTTCTGAATAGAAGAATTCCATGAGAGCAAAGGGTGTAGTAGTCACAATTAGAGATGGACACGTGACACAAAATTATCGGGAGCCACTCATGAGTTATGACAAACTTTGTATTGGACTACGAGGGATCATCATCATAATGGTTTTGAAATTTTTCGTAGCCTTCGTCCCAATTTATCAGTGGTGGTTTACCTTCTCTCAGTAATGCTACTGACGTTTCTGAGTGTTTCTCTTAGGGATTACATATATGGGGTATCTGGACTTGTTAACTCATTTATATGAAGGAGGTATATGAGCTAAAAATAGAATAGGTTGGAACCAATTGAAGGAAGTTGATGGAAGTGAATAGTTTAAGTGAGTCTAAAATATCAGACTGCTAACACCTAACCTAACATTACCACGCCTAAACTAATATAATGATCTGTCAGAAAAAAGAAGAAAAAATCAAGTAAGGATATTTTTAAGACACATATCTCTTCTAAATTTGGGTTGATTTGCTTGGTTCTAGGAAGCAAAATTTAATTTCGTTTTTTTCAGATTTTTTTCTTCATATGCTATCATAATTTCTAAATTAAATCTCGACCAATAAAAAGTATGCTATGTTTCAAGTAAGAAACGTCTGAAATCAATTATCCCGAGCGTAGAGGACTGGGATGAAAATAGGATACACTTTGGGAATCTCAACATCTACACTGACGGCTCAAAAATGGCCGAGGGTGCAGGCAGCGGAATATACTGCAAGGAGTTGGAACTTAAGGAGTCCTTTAAGTTGGACGAACAATGCAGCATTTTTCAGGCCGAGATATTTTCTATTACAAAAGCTGCAGAACTTCTATCGATGAGGCTGTTATTTAGATGCGATATCAGCATTTTCATCAATAGTCAGGCAGCTATAAAGGCCCTGAGCAATACGAACATAAGGTCGAAGGTGGTCAGCCGCTGTCGTAGAGAGCTTACGGTTCTCACTGAACAGCATAATGTAACTCTGTGCTGGGTACCTGGGCATTATGGCATAGCTGGGAATGAAGAGGCAGATATACTGGCTAAGGAAAGCGCAGGTGGTACGTCATTTCGGGCGTTTTTCCTCCGCTCTCCTTGTTTATTTACGGGATCAATAGCAAATATGAAGACTTATTTATGGAAGAGACGATGGGCTTCTTCTATTGGTTGTGAAGAAACCAAACTGATATGGAACGACAATAATATTAGGAACTCTAAAGTCTTGATGTCATTGCAGAGAGAGGATGTGAGGTCTATGATAGGCATCATAACGGGACACAACACCTTGGGAAAACACATGGTAAGGATAGGTCTAGCGAATGATGATATTTGTAGGTGGTGTCTGGACTCCGAGGCTATGGAAGATTCTTTTCACTTCCTGTGCCAGTGTCCAGCACTATCTTTCAGAAGAAACAAGATACTGGACTCTTATTTCTTTCAGACTATGACCGACTTGCGAGAATGCAGCCTGAGGAATATTCTCGTCTTCATCAAGGCTTCGGGGGGTGGAGGAACTAGGAGCGTCCGAAGGATACATTATCATACAATAGACTCATTCCGGCCGGAAGTAGACGGGAAGGAAGATGGAAAGAAGTTTGAGGAATCGCAATGGACCAACTATGGTCTAAGTGGACACAAATTCGCTAGTTCACTAATAGAAAAAGTTTCGTTATATTAACGAAATGTGTCGTTAAAAGTCAGCCAATGAAACAAATTCGTTAATACAACGAATTTTTTCGTTAATATAACGAATTTTATGCAAATAAACGCAACGTTGCGTGCTATTAACGAATATTTTCATTGTATTAATGAAAATTTGTCATTATATCAATGAAAATTGTTCGTTGGCTGACTTTTAATGAAATTTTCTTTGTGTGTTCAGATTCGTGTCATCCTCCATAACCTAACCCAAAAAACGTCTTTAAAATAAACTAAAAAACACTTTTTTTGCATTGAATTCAAAATGCAAAAAGACAATTTTAAAGAAGTTTTTTAATTATTAAAGTCAAGTTGACATTAGTACGAAAAAAATGCATGTTATGATACCTATTGTTAAGTCGAATCAGCTAATTATAAGGACAAAACGAATTCAGTGAAACAATTCATCGACTTTGGAACGAGGAAAAAACTTTATATCACAGAAATGCGTTCTTCTAATCAAAATTCGTATTCGAATTTTAAGGAGATGAAATCTTTGGCCTCGCGACAATATTTTTTTCGGTGTAGAATTCTGGAATACCTTTTTCCATTTTTTTTTATTTTTTATTTTTTATTTTATTAAAATTTATTTTATAAAAATTTAAACACTCTTTGAAATTTAATTTTCAGGAAAGCCACTCGTTATTACTAAAAAAAATTCTTAACATACTTTAAGGCTTCTTATCATGGGCGAAATTGCACAAAAAATATAATTTTCGTCTCATAAACAAGATTATTTGTTAAGACACTGATTTCTTTCCGTATTCTTAATGGGATTTGTGATCAAGATGTACAAAAACTAATACAGTATGAACGAATGTAAATAAAAAGTGAGAAAAAGGTTGCACAAAAATGTAAAAAGTAGGGCATTTAGTGGCACAAAGTATCACCACTTGAAAAGAGGCAAACTTGCCACTAAAGTGCTATAAAGGTATCCGTAATCTTAATGGGATTTGGGATTAAGATGTACAAAAACTAGTACAGTATGAATGGATGTAAATAAAAAGTGGCAAAATATGAGAAAAAGGTGGCACGAAAAGTGGCACAATTCGAGAAAAAGTTAACACAAAAATGAAAAAAATATAGAATTTAGTGGCACAAAGTATCACTACTTGAAAAGTGCCAATCTTGCCACTAAGGTGCCGCAATGGTATCCCTGCTCGGAATTTAGAAATTATTAAGATTTTGTAGATTGTATTTCATCAACGTCAGCTGAAACCCCATAACTTTCCAACGAATACGTTTATATGAAGGACTCAAACTTCGAGGAAATATTCTTAAACGTTGGAACTTAGGAAGTATAGCTTATCAGTCCATATTTTAGAATATCTTTTTTTTTTAACTAATCTGTGGAGCTTACATAAAATTTAAAGTGGAATCTAAAACCACAACAAGAGTTTCATATAAATCCATAGATTCAAATGTGAATTTGCAATAATGCTCAAAATGATCTATCTAAATCAGGGCGTATGAATTTGAAAATTTTCTTCATGACTTAAATTTTATTCCAAATAAAAATCATCTTTATTATAGGACCAACAAGATATATTGATATTTTGCTAAGGGGAATAATCCAGCATCTACTTTAAATGGATGAAATTTTATAAATTTTCTTTGACGCTGCTATGCACTCACGTAATCCAAAAATGTTGATAACATTAATTACAGCTCGAAATGTATTCAGAAAATATTCGACATTCGTTTGCATTGACTCCTATTAAAACCCTTTTTTTCTGCAGTAGCACCAACTCTCACATTATTCCATGCATTTTTATTATCCTGCTGCATTTTTGAATGACAATAAACATAAAATTTTACGTTCATTAGATTTTGGGTAGCTGTTGTAATGAATGAAACACTGAAATCTAATGGCCAAGCACTAGGAAGAGATTATTAATGTATATCTAAGGAAATTAAATTTTTGTTTGATAATTAAATGGCAGGATATTAACCAAATGTAAAAGAGGGTGAGAATCAAATACAACAAGGACCAAAATTTTCAATAACATTTAAAACTCTAAAATGTCCAGTTTTTGCAATGGATTCACTATGGCTTTTGTAATAGGACGAACACCAAAGGCTGAATTGACTCAGGAGATGATTCTGATGTGATCGGTATACATTATGGGATCGAAACCCAATATAAAATGAAGCCGAACAGTTAGCAACTGTTTACCGACATTTTAAGGTATCTCACTATCTAACTTTTATTAAAATCATATTCCTACCATCCCACCCCCACAATAACCTTCTCATTTCAACTTCCCTTTTGAAAATCCTTCTAAAAGAACAAATATATCATTAAATTTTCAAAAACTCCCAACTGATGGAAAATGTAAATTAGCCAATAGGCAAAACCATGAAATTACCCTGTAATCAAATCACAAAACAAATAAAGCTGACATCAAAAAATCAACAACAATTCGAACATAATTATATCGATTGGCTGGGCAATGCTGAAATGGCCACGAGGGATGGACGGAAGGAATACTAAAGAAATTTCTAAGAATTTCCTATTCCCAATGAACTTCTAAATGAAGTCATGTATGAAGTAAAGACTTAACGGCTGACTGAGTGGAGCAACAGAAACAAAGGAGACAAATCAACGAAAGAAGTCCTTAATTTGGAAAATCACTGATTGGCCATTGCAAAGTGGAGAGAAAAAAAAACACCAAGAAGCGACGAACTGTCAGACGTGATTTCTATTAGAAAAGCACTTAAGCGTGCATTGGACATGACCACAATTCCAAACACACAATAGATGATGAGTTTAATTTTTGAGAGTAAGAATACTGACGACAAGCAGCAAGTAAATATTGAACGTATGTCCTTCCTTTGAGAATGCATGCAAATTGTCCTTGTGCCCAGTGTCAATTATGTGGCCGCTTTAGACGATAATTTGAGGAAAAATGCTTAGCCTATTGGTGAGGTGAGGAATTTGGTGGAGGATGGGAGGGGTAAAAGAACTTCTCTAATTTTGAATAGCAAGCGTGCAAAATTGTGAAATAGGTGTAATTACTGCATTCAAATTGAAGCTAGTTCCAAATAACTTTATATCGTACGATTGATCTGGCCCAGTCTATACCCAACCCCTGTGGAATTGTGTGTGCAGAGACTTTTTCCGGATAGTGCTACTGAAAAATTGACAACAAAATTGCCCATAATGACAGGCAGTCAAGCACAGTTGGCACACAGAGATAATTGCATACTTCTCATGAATTGGCGACAATATGGTACAGTGGGTCTAATTGTAATAGGCGATAAGATTGCAAATTTTAGAGATTTTAATCATAATTGAAACTATTCAAATTTATTTAATAAATGCAAGCATTTGAAAAATATTTGAAATCAACTTGAATTCAAGCCAGAATAAAGGCTATAAGATATTAATCAAACTGGTTTGCCCCTTAATTCATAACAGATTGAAGCTGTAAAACAATTCAACGGCATTTTTGGAAGTAATATTAAAGTGGGATATATACACATAAGAAATAAGCAAACCCACCATGAAGGAAGATGCGGATTTCGACATTTCGTCTTGTTAAATTTGGAAAAATCCAATTTTTTTTGGACAAAAGTTGATTAGTCGGGTCGGTTACTTTTTGAGTCTCTAGCCCTTTTATTGCTCTAGGGTCTATCCAAATTCTTTCAATAAACTGAAGAATTTGAAAAATATATGAAATCAACTCAAATTCAAGACGGAATAAAGGCTATACGATATTAATCCAAATGGTGTGTTCCCATGAACCATAACAGATTAAAATTGTAAAACAATTCGACGACATTTTTGGAAGTAATATTAATGTGGGATATCTACACCTAAGAAAAAAGGCGAACCCATCGTGAAAGGAGATTTAGTTTTCGATCTTTCATCTATTTTAATTTTTTTTTTTTTTTGCAAAAAGTTTTTTGGTCGAATATTCGGTTCGTTTACTTTTAAATCTTTAGTCAATTTTTTGCTTTATATTCTTAAATCTAGCCAAATTCTTTAAATAAATTCATGCATTTGAAAAATATATGAAAACAACTTGATTTCGAGCCGGAATAATTGAAAGCTTATTGAAAATAAATATGGTATTAATCAAACTGGTATGTACCTATGAGACACAACAGTCGTATGATATTTCGATGATATTTTGGCCCGTTATGTTAGATTGACATATTTTTCAACACTCAAGAAAAAAAATTACCCACCAAAGAGGAAGATGTAGGTTTCGACATTTTTTTTTTTGTAATTTGGAAACGTCGAAATTTTTTTGACAAAAAGTTAATTTTTAGAAAATTCGATTATTGAGCTTTGAGTAATTGCTTTAAAAAAAATCGACGAGAGTTTTGGAAGTAATCTTAGAGTTTTGGAAGTAATCTTAGAGTAACTACACTCACGATAAAAGTGAACCCACCATGAATGACTTTTTTTTTTTGAAATTTGGAAAAGTTGGGATTTTTTGGATAACCAGACGTTTATTCTAAAAGTCGGGGTTTTGAATCTTTAGCACGGTTGCCACTTGTGCCAAAAGTAGTCTATCAAATTTGTACCAAAAATCTACCAAATAAAAAAATTCTTATTTTGAAGTTTTTGACAAATTTTGATCAAAAAGGGAGAACTTACTCACAATGAACTTTGAAAGTAGGACCTAACACGAAAATTAAAACTTTATGGAAATTTGAATTTATAGAAAATTTTCTCAAAATTTCCATGGAAAATTTTTTCACAAATTTATTTCTATAGAAAATTTTGTCGCAATTTTATTTTTATAGAAAATTTTTTCAAAATTTTATTTTTATAGAAAATTTTATGTTTAAAAAAATTTTGTTGAAATTTTATTTTTATAAAAAATTTTGTCAAAATTTCATTTCTATAGAAAATTTTGTCTAAATTTTTATTCCTAAAGGAAATATATGTAGTACCTCTTAGTTGGAGAGGAATATTTTACAAAATCTACCAAAACATCAAGAATTCTACCAGTCTACCAAACAGTAGAAAATCTACCATTTTTGGCAACCGTTATCACTTGCCAATTTGTTGCTTTTGGGTTATCTTTGAACCCAGTCAATCAATAAATTCAAGTGTTGGAAAAATATCTGAAATAGACTTGACTTCAAGCCGGAATAATTGAAATTGTATTGAAGAAAATAAACACTTGGATTTTATGTTTAAGATAATATTAGAATGAGGTATTTACGCCATGAAAAAAAAATTGTTTATTTTAGAATATTTTAAACAAAATGTTTTACAACAGACGAGATGATACAAATAATTTGACAAATTGAATTGAAATTTTATAAAAAAAAAGATTAAAAAACCCTATAATATAGATCCGGGTCGAACTTTTGGGAATTAATGTTCTTAATTTCTAATATTCGAAGTCCCTTCTCGATTTGTTTGATTTACCTAAACCACTGTGCATGCCACTATCTAAAGAACTTTTATTCATGAATGGTATGGGAATTGATTTGTTTGGTGAAAGGGTTTCTTTCAATATTTTTGGCATGAATGTGGTAAAATCAATCCATCAATTATGAGTTCTATGCAAGGGCTAATGATGGTTATCCTTGTTTATGGTTCGTTGTGGGTTAGACTCTGCATACCTTTAATAGTTTTAACAATTATAATAACCACGGTTTCCATAATTAAATTAGGGACATTCAACCTCAGTGCAAAAAAAAAAACAGAAGACAAATGATGTAATTTCTTTGGAAAGCAGACGTATTTGCAATGCCCTGAAATTGGAAGAAACCAACAAAAGCAAATTCCCCGTATAGGAGGGTAGTCCTTTTGTTTCATAGCAAACGCTTCATGGTGTCAGGAACTATGGTTAAGGCGAAGAGGTGGGGAAGTGATGGCGGTATTGCCATTCCTCACCGAGAAGAGGGATAAGAACACAAGAAACGCACAACAACCCTTGTGCTTTTTGCCCATATTTTTGCAATAAGCCATTGATTTTTATGTTGCGGTAGGTCATTCAACTTTGGCTTCTTCCACAACGGGAACATCATCATTAAAATATTGCGTAGCTTCTCGACATAATATTTCTTTTTTTTTAATTTTTCTATGTAGTTTCCCTTTCATGATTATTTTAGGGGGCAAGAAAACAGAAAAAAAACAATCCATTAAGAAATTCAACAGGAAAGAGTAAAAAAAGTTTCTACTAGATTTGTTGTTGTTATTGTATATAATAAAAGTATATATTTTTATATTATGAACTCACTTACGCCAAACTTATGCCCCTCTCAAAAGCGTTTGCCATTCTCGCGCTTTGCACCTCGCACTAACGTTTCATTTTAATGGCATTTTGTTTTTCTTTTTTCCCTTTGCCATACTTTTCCTTTTCATGGCACTTTATAGGACTAAGAGTTTTTACCTCCTCCCTGTACAGGCTGGAGCTATTCTGGTCCGTCCCTTAATGCCCCATCTCTAGAAGACCAATATGCTCCCCTACGTAGTTGATAGTGTTGGCCTACCTCATTTCATCGATAGTCCTTGGTTTTCTTCAACTGGGGCACCCCTTTAGGCATTTTCTGTGGCTGATGCCAAAGAGAATGTGTCACGGAATCTTTGTGTGTTTCCATAGCGGTGCAAAAGAAATTCAATGGAGTAAGGAATGCATCTCCAAATAAGGAATAAAAGAGGTGATACGCAAAAAGGTATTGAAAACTTAAACTGTGACATTTTTTTTTGTTAATCCCATTTCCTGATTTTTCCCTCCAAGTCCCATACAAAAAGAGCTGTCAATGACAGCTGTCAGTTAACAAACTTGACAGCATTAGATTTTTGTTCAAAAGAAAAAAGTAAAGCATACAAATCACAACTTGCCAATAAGACCATAAGAATTTGTTTAAGCCATGTAAGAGGGAAGCTCTTAAGAGAGATGAGAATGTGAGGAGAAATAGATGGAAGTTCCAAGACTGAAGAAGTTTTAAATATCGTTTTTAGGAACTTATATTTCCACAACTTTGATATCTTATCCCATTGTTTAAAATCCTTGGACTGCATAACAATATCAATATCAGAATTAGAAGTCCTAAACACGGTTTCCACAGTAGGTAGATTTCTACCAAAAATTGGTAGATTTTTTACTGTTTGGTAGATTGGTAGAATCCTTGAAGTTTTGGTAGATTTTCAAACTTTTATAAATATACAATTTGGCAAAAATTTCTATAAATTTTAGAAAAAAATTTCAATAGAATTTGGATAACAAACTATTCTATAGAAATAAAATTTGACAAAACTGTATATAGAAATAAAATTTGAAAAAAAAATAAAATTTTGACAACATTTTCTATAGAAATAATATTTTGGCAAAATTTTCCATAATTATCCACAGAAATAAGATTCTGACAAAATTTTCTATACAAATAAAATTTTGACAAAAAATTTCTATAGAAATAAAATTTCATTAGAAATTTTGATTTTATTCGATCTTTCAATTGGAAATAAAATTTCGACAAAATTTTCTATACAAATAAAATTTTGACAAAATTTTCTATAGAAATAAAATTTTGACAAAATTTCCTAAAGACATAAAATGTTGACAAAATTTTCTATAGAAATAAAATTTTGACAAAAATTTTTATAGAAATATACAATTTTGACAAAATTTTCTATGGCAATATAATTTTGGTAGATTATTTTTGGCTCGAGTGGCAATCGTGCTTTTTCTGTGATCGGCGATCGGTTTATATGGGGCCTATATATAACATAGATCGATACGGACCAATTTTGGCATGATTGTTTTCGGCCATACACGAGCGAAATGTACCAAATTGCAACCGGATCGGATGAATTTTGCTCCTTCAAGAGGCTCCGAAGGTCAAATCAGGAGGATCGGTTTATATGGGGGCTATATATAATTATGAACCGCTATGGACCAATTTTTGCATGGTTGTTAGAGACCATATACTAACATGACGTACTAAGTTTCAACCGGATCGGATAAATTTTGTTCGTCGAAGAGGCTCCGGAGGTCAAATCTGGGGGTTTATATAAGGGCTATATATAATTATGGACCAATTCTGACATGGTTGTTAGAGACCATATACTAACACCACGTACTAAATTTCAACCGAATCGGATGAAATATGCTTCTCTTTGAGGCTCCGCAAGCCAAATCTGAGGATTGGTTTATATGGGGGCTATATGTAAGTGATCCGATATGGCCAATTTGCAATACCATCCAACCTACATCAATAACAACTACTTGTGCCAAGTTTCAAGTCGATAGGTTGTTTCGTTCGGATGTTAGCGTGATTTCAACAGACGGACGAACGGACATGCTTAGATCAACTCAGAATTTCACCACGACACAGAATATATATACTTTATCGGGTCTGAGAGCAATATTTCGGTGTGTTACAAACGGAAGGACAAACTTAATATACTCCCCATCCTATGGTGGAGGGTATATAGACCAAAGAAGAAGAGGGTGTTGCCATAAGTACTTGGACTCTTCGTCTGATGCAAATCATAGGTTAGGTATAGTGGTAGCCCGGCTCTGGCTCACTTAGACTATTCAGCCCATTGTTATTCCACAGTGGTGATCTTTTCTCTTATCACCGAGGCTCACTTAGGCTATTCAGTCCATTGTAATTCCATAGTGGTGAACTTCTCTCTTAGGTTAGGTTAGGTGGCAGCCCGATATATCAGGCTCACTTAGACTATTCAGTCCATTGTGATACCACATTGGCGAACTTCTCTCTTATCACTGAGTGCTGCCCGATTCCATGTTAAGCTCAATGACAAGAGACCTCCTTTTTATAGCCGAGTCCGAACGGCGTTCCACATTGCAGCGAAACCACTTAGAGAAGTTTTGAAACCCTCAGAAATGTCACCAGCATTACTGAGGTGGGATAATCCACCGCTGAAAAACTTTTTGGTGTTCGGTCGAAGCAGGAATCGAAACCACGACCTTGTGTATGCAAGGCGGGCATGCTAACCATTGCACCACCGTGGCTCCCAACTTCTCTTATCACTGATTCACTTTTATTTTAATGACAAGCGACGTATTTTTTTATAGCCGAGTCCGAACGGCGTTTCACATTGCGGTGAAACCTTTTAGAGAAGAAATGTCACCAGCATTACTGAGAGGGGATAGTGCACCGCTAAAAAACTTATTGGTCTTCGTTCGAAACTGGAGTTAAACCCAACGACACCATGTATGTAAGGTGGGCATGCTAACCATTGCATCACGGTGGTGCGAGTCATAAGGACATATTAATAAAATATATGAAACTACTTCTCTTGAAATTTCAGCTAGGTTGGGCACATTTTTTTCATTCTTACTGCGTGTGTTAGTGAAATATCTGCGGATTCTGGGAAATTTGGGTGAAATGGGCGATGGCAAACTTAACAGCATTAGATTTTAATACAAAATATAGACCAAAAGCGTTCAAATTACCACTTCCAAATGAGAATATGTGCATAAGACTCCAGAACTGTTTTGATCCTCGTAAAAGTATTTCTACCAGAATCAATAGTCCTACACCCCATACTATAGGACCGTTTTTTCGTCCGTTCATCATTCAAAGTTACCAGTTGAAATTTTATATTAGATCATCATTTCGATTGATCTAGTGGAGTTGCACAAAGCCAAATGCTAAAGATGTTGAAACGTGCCAACATTTTGCCTTAGCACTCTCTTCATCATTTCTTCTTGCATCGTTTGATGAATGTCGAAGCAAAATGGGTCAACTACCTGGAGAGGAAAAAACTACCTCTTTTGGCGAAGGAAACAGACCTCATTCACCATGATAACGTACCTTCCCATCTGAAGACCCTTTGAAATGAGCTACAAACTGCTTCCTAATCCAGTGTAATCTCTTAGTTAGGCCCCGTCTGACACTCGACTTAAAAAAGTCAATCACAGAGAACAAATATCTGTCGAAAAATGAGATCTGCACCTTCACCATGAAGGTCTTTCTTACAGGTCAAGAGGAAATATATTTTAAGATAGTTGATCACTGGGTAGTTTTGACTTCAAAGGCGACAACATCGAAAACAAATGTGACGTAATTTCCACGTAAACTAGAGCTGAAAATATTGTTTTAAACTGGGTTCTATACCCATAACCCTTCCCAATCCATGGTAATCTCTTAGTTAGGCCCCGCCTGGCTCTCTACTAAAAAAAGTCGCCCACAGAGAACAAATATCTGTGTTTTCCAGCAATTGATCCAAGTTAGCTCTTATAACAAGGCTATCCCCCATGTTCCCATATTCGGAACTTGGCAAGTCGCAAAACTATGGGTCAGCGATAATTTCTTAATCCTAAAAAACATTTAAACATGAAATTTAGCACTTTAGGTCTCTTTAATGAGTAGATAAATTTAATATAGGATTTAAGTCCGAGAGCATCTAAATTTTTTTGTGATAAGAAATATCAATTCATGCGATTTGCGATTCCAAATATCGGAACCTGGCGGATACCCTATATCAATATCGAGAGAAATTTCCATATGGACCCTTATGTTTACTTTGTTCAAATTTATCCAGTGCCAGGTTTAATGACGATTGGTATAGTGATTATATTTCCATATTTGAGATTTTTCCAATTTTAAACTGTCTCTACTTCAGTAAAGACATAATAAATCTTGTAAATTCCTTACGTAACACGTCATAATACCTGCAAAAAATTAAAAAAGAAATTTGTTACAAAAGAGAATAGAATTGTGAAATAGAATATTATTCTATATTTTTGAGAAGTTAATAGTTAGGAATAAAATCAGGAAATTTTGCAATAAATCGAAGATCGAGAAAATATGAATATTCAGAAGCTGTATTGTGTCCCTTATTAAAACAATAGAAGGCAGCCATTGCTTTATAAAAACAATCCTAAAATTTTCATATACAAAAATACACCACTTTTTGCCACTAGGTCATCAAATCAAAAATTATGGTGAAAAATATAAGAAAATATTAGAAAATCCGATGTGATGTCTATGTTATTCTTTTGTGAAAACCCAAAAGTAAATAATCTTTAATATTTTTTGTATTACTTCACTAATAGAAAAAGTTTCGTTATATCAACGAAATGTGTCATTGAAATTGAGCCAACGAAATAAATTCGTTAATACAATGACAATGAATTTTTTATTTTACAATAAAACGTTTGGTACAATTAACGAAAATTATCACTGTATTAATGAAAATTTTTCGACAATGAAAAACTGTCGTAGGCTCAATTTTAATGAAATTTTCTTTGTGTGTTGTATTGGAGTAAAATTTAAAGGATAAACCTTTCCTTAATCTTTAACCATTGCCATTGTTTACTTCCCATGGCTTTATATTTTCGGTATGAGTTTTGCAAACTTTTAGCAAATTCATTTTGTATTTGCATTTTCCTAGTATTTTTTTTTTTTGTTTTGCTTGTCCTCGTTGGCGAAATGATTAATGAGTGAATTATGCGAGAATAAACAGCCAAAACAAAATATCCTTAGCTGGATGCCAGCGAAAAAAAACGAAACACGGAGATATGTTAAACAACTGGCAACAAATAAGAAATGCTGGATATCAGCTTAAACAAAAAAAATGTATAAAATGCTTTGTCTGAAATTTACTTGTTTTGGCCAAGAGCAAAATTCACCACCTCCAACAAAAAGTGCAAAGAATATAATGGAATGGAATGGATGGGAAGTAAAAGTGTAGTTCCAGTTTGGGGGCTACAACAGTTAAGTATTTTAAAGAAAGCTTACGTTTATATCGAAATGAAGAGATATGAAAGTCGGATGGATTTACTCAAATATAAGAAAAAAACAACAAATGTATACGGCCGTAAGTTCGGCCAGGCCGAATCTTATGTACCCGCCACCATGGATTGCGTAGAAACTTCTACGAAAGACTGTCATCCACAATCGAATTACTTGGGTTGTGGTATCTTAAAACTTCTTAACATCGTTTTCTAAATTGTGAGTTAGTCCATACGTGGTATATATTATACCAAAAAGGTATGTATAGGTAAGTCTACAAATAATTACGAATCGATATGGACTTTTGAACGGTACGTAGAGAGCCAGAATTGAAATGTTGGGGTCGCTTATATGGGGGGTATATACAATTATGAACTTGATATGGACCAATTTTTGTGTGATTGGGGATCGATTTATCTGAGGGCTATACCTAACTATAGACCGATATGGACCTAGTTAGGCATGGTTGTTAACGGCCATATACTAGCACAATGTACCTAATTTCAACTGACTCGGATGAAATTTGCTCCTCCAGGAGGCTCCAAAAGCAAATCTCGGGATCGGAGATCAAATCTGGGGATCGGTTTATATGGGGGCTATATATAATTATGGACTGATATGAATCAATTCCTACATGGTTGTTGGATACCATATACTAACACCACGTACCAAATTTCAACCGAATCGGATGAAGTTTGCTCTTCCAAGGGGCTCCAGAGGTCAACTCTGGGGATCGGTTTATATGGGGTCTATATATAATTATAGACCGATTTCGACCAATTTTTGCATGGGTGTTTGAGGCCATATATTAACACCACGTACCAAATTTCAACTGAATCAGATGGATTTTGGTCTTCCAAGAGGCTCCGGAGGTCAAATCTGGTGATTGGTTTATATGGGGGCTATATATAATTATGGACCGATGTGGACCAATTTTTGCATGATCATTAAAGATCATATACTAACACCATGTACCAAATTTCAGCCGGATCAGATGAAATTTGCTTCTCTAAGAGGCTCCGCAAGCCAAATTGGGGGATCGGTTTATATGGGGCTATATATAATTATGGACCGATGTGGACCAATTTTTGCATGGTTGTTAGAGATCATATGCTGACACTATGTAACAAATTTCAGCCGGATGGGATGAAATTTGCTTTTCTTAGAGGCTCCTCAAGCCAAATTTGGGTGTCCGTTTATATGGGGGCTATACGTAACCGATATGGCCCATTGGACCGATAAGGCCCATTTGCAATACCATCCGACCTACATCAATAACAACTAATTGTACCAAGTTTCAAGTCGATAGCTTGTTTCGTTCGGAAGTTAGCGTGATTTCAACAGACGGACGGACATACTCAAATCGACTCAGAATTTCACCACGACCCTGAATATATATACTTTATGGGGTCTTAGAGCAATATTTCGATGTGTTACAAACGGAATGACAAAGTTCATATACCCCCATCCTATGGTGGAGGGTATAAAAATTCTATGTTTAAGACCCCTTAACCTTTCCAATGAAAATTCTTAGCGAAGCCAAGGGATAGAAGCTATGACCATTTGAATGCAAGGTGAGATTGCTTACCCTGTGTTTTAATATCATTGTCTTTACGCTCAGTAATTGACATCGTTATAATTAAAGCGGTATGGAATCATTTAAAGTCGGTCTGCTGTTGGATGGGCTTGGAACTAACTGTGGACTTGGGTAGACAGTGGAAGTTGGGAACTACAACTTTGATATACATGGAGGAAAAAGACTGTTTTTCATATTTTCCGGTGTAAACAATTATATGTTTGGAACTCAAGTTCTTAGCACATTATTTTTAAGTGCAAGTATATAATCTTCAAAAACGAGGATAACATGTTTGCGACATAATTGTTAACATGTTAGAACATATAAATCGAAATTTATTTTAAAAAGGGGGTTATATAAAATCCGAACCGTGGACTATCATTTGCTACCTATTTTTGAGGCTTTAAGAAACGTCCTATACTTCCCAGACCTAAAAAACCAGAATCGCGAGGTCGGCCCGATAAAGTTCTTCATTCTGAGAAAATATGAATCAGTACCAAATTTCATTTAGATGGACATCGTGGAAGGATATAAAAATCAAAATTATTTATTTTAAGATTGTACTAAAAACTTAGCCACTCTATAGTAGGGCATAAACATAGTTTTCTAGCTCTAACTACACGTTAAAATCCTCTGTTGTGACGGTTGGATTGAAGGTCTTTTTTATTTTTTTCGACTTTTATTAAAGGTTATGAAACACAAAAAAATGGTTAAAGTACATTGCAGACCTTTGTATATTCCATTTATATTTTTTGTTAGAAATGTTGCCATTCATATTTTTTGCTGAAGCATCAATTTT
Source organism: Haematobia irritans (assembly GCF_050003625.1). Classification (NCBI taxonomy): domain Eukaryota; kingdom Metazoa; phylum Arthropoda; class Insecta; order Diptera; family Muscidae; genus Haematobia; species Haematobia irritans. The sequence goes on from NC_134400.1 coordinate 3,896,675, forward strand.
TTTTTGGGGTGGAGCATATAATGGCAACATAATATATGAGTAAATATCCTTAAGTCTCCTTCTGTCCTCTTTCTTCATGATAGAAGTTACACTAAACGTATGCTAAAATGTGTTTTGTGTTGAATTTTCTTTTGTAAACATTTTTTTGTGAAACCACAAAATTTCTGATCCATTTTTTTTTAATGTAGCCACCTAGTGTCAACTACAAAACATTCTATTTTATTCACTTTTTTTGGAACAATTTACGCTTCGTTTCTAATTAACTTTAACAAAAGAAGTCTGGAGAACAATATTTGTATTTCAATATATTTACATTTATGACTTGGCTCATTGGTTTAGTACCCGTCGCTTATTTCACTTCAAGTCCTGCAACTGAAGGTTGACTGTTAAGCTTTGAACAGCCATGAAAATATTTTGGAGAATAGTCACCACCCATTTGGTGTTTATTCAATGGTCCTTAGACCTTTATCAATGGAGAATTTCATGGTTGACCAAAAACGGATTAACCAGTTGTAAAAAAAAGGTGGAAGGACAATAAAAAGAAATACTTTGAGAAGCTACACTGTTAGAAAAATATGTTTTTCATATGTTCCGATATAAACAAAATGTGTTTCGGGCACGATTTTAAACCACAATATATTTAAGTGCGAACATGTAATTTTCCTAAACTAACACTAAATGTTTGGGACATCTATGTTAATATGTTAGAATATATTATGTTTGGGGCATGAATGTTTCATAAAAATCATATGTGTGAATACAAACATATATAAATTTACAAATTTCAACTAAACATACATATGTTGTGATATTTTATTCAAAGCGACAGAGAGAGTATAGAGAGAAAAAGAGATGGAAACCGGGAGAGTTGACGAAAGACATTAATATAACACAGCAAAAGAGTCAAAAGAGAACAATTTCTGTGAAACCGCTTGTATGTTGTTTCGGAAAACTGTTTTATGATAAGGCCAAAAATTTGATATGTTTAAGTCTAAATATTATTTAATTTGAATAAAGAGAATATACATTCTGAACCAAGAGAATAGACATTTGAAAAACAAACAGCTTATGTTTTCGCCTTGAGAACAGCATTTTATGTATGTGTGGACATGTGTTTTGTTTATTATTTTGGCATTATTTTTTTCTTGGTTCGTTAAAAGAAATCAGGGGTCTTCATAAAAATAACGAAAGGGCACTATACTCTTTTTAGAGTTGGGACGGTAAAATGAAATAAGGAGGAAATAGTGAAAAATTACACAGTAAAATGTAAAAAAACAAAGTTTAGTTTCTCTTTATTAAAAAGTAGTCCACGAGGAGTTGACGGACACCATCAAATATAAAAGCGGGCATTAAGTTCGACTTTTACAGCTAAAAAAATTTAAAAAGTTTATTTTCTTTAAAATGAATTATTAAAGAAATATAAAAGGAATTTTAGAGCGATGGTGTTAAATGCTAGTAAAAAACTGTTCACTCCTAAATAAATTTATGTTTATATTATAAAATTATGTATGTATGTTTATACTCGACTCCACGTTCTTCTTCTGTTAGTTTTTGAATTCCTTCCAAATTTTAAAGTTTTGTACAAAAACAGTTTTTTATTACAAGATTGTTATTTTTGCAATAAAAAATAATATTTTATCCAAAAATCATTCAATTTCGTTTATATCAAGCACTGTTACTGACTATAAATCTTTAATAACGCACATTTCGATGTTTCATTTAAAAAAATTAATATAGTATAAATATAAATGTGTAAAAAAAAAAAAAAAAAAACAAAAAAAAATGTCCGGTCGGAGCAGGGATTGAACCCACGACCCTTTGCATGCAAGGCAGACATGCTAACCACTGCTCCACGTGGCAAACAAATGTATGTTTCTGTTAAATAATGTTATGTTTGCATGGGCTCGTGGGCGCTGCAAACTATGCTATATAAATGTAACTTAAAACGATAATTATCTACTGGTGACTATAACAGCTACGTAGCCCAGTGGATAGTGTGTTGGCTTACAAACTGTATGGTCCTCGGTTCGATTCTCCGTGCAGGCGAAAGGTAAAATTTAAAAAATTTATAAAAGTGAATAATTTCTTCAACATTATTTGTATTACAGAGAAAGGTGCCAATAACTAAAAAATTTCGTGGAAGTGAAAATTACGAGTATGTTAGGGAATGAGCACAATCGTGTTTGGGAAAAATTCTTCCAAGCATATAATATTTTTGGCTCAAAATGCTTCCAAACATATAATATGTTCACATAAAACAAACATATTAATGTTTCGGCAGTATCCAATAATATATGTGCTTCCTGCAAAATATGTTTGGAACATATGTTAAAGAAGCGATTTTTTTTGAGGGTGTAGAAGAGAAGGTCGCAAACGCCAAAGGAATTTACTCTCTATTAGATCAAGATTTATTCATTGAACTGAGCAAATAAAATATTTTTGTAGCAAAAATGTTACACATATATAAAAATAAATTTTTGTTTGAGACAATCATATTCCTTATCTGCTTGAACACAGAAAAAATATCACCGCCATTTTTTCCATTTAAAATTTTAATTGAATTTTAAAAAATAATCAATTAAAAATTTTATTGGTTCAACATTTTTTTTTTTTTATTGAAACAAAAATCAATCACAAAAATTAATTGTATCAAATAATTTTTTAATTGGAACAATTAACGTTTTAATTGACTTTGGTGATTGGTCATTTCTGTGATTGAAGACATTTCAACTAAAAATTAATTGGATCAGTTAATTTCGTGATTGAAGGCAAAAACATTTTTTCTGTGAATACTGTGCACTAGTCATCAAACATCGAGCTTTAATGGTTATTCCACCATTAAACCTGTGATCATTTTAGCCCACAATTAGTATCACCCCGGGTTCATTAGCTAACTCCCGTGGCTTGTCATAAATTAATAATTATTTTCTCCTGTTTTTCATTTTGAGGTTGGAAAAAACATGTAATATCCTACATTTAATGACCTTTTGTTGCTGAATTTCATAATTAACCCTGTAGATCCTTGATGAACTACCTGCATTTCAAAGTCAATGGCCTAATAATGTTATTTCATGCGCTGTCAATAATTTGATCCTTTGAGTTTTCATTAAAACAAATACACAGAGCTAAATATTGACCAGCTGTTAGAAATTCTTTCATTTTTGATTTTTCACGCTTTCATGTCACCACCTTTGACCAAACACCTGCATGGACTGGTAGCAGCAGGTCCCAAAGGACATTCAAATGTTTGTAATTTTTGTCTTAAGCCTCTATGACCAATGACTGTTCATAGTATAGGCAGTTAGTTAATATCTAATTTATTTGACTTCTAATACCAATTATGGTTTCACGTGTATTGACCCAAAAAGTGACTCGATTGTTTCTTGTTTAATTCACTAATTATCAAATGTCTGCTTAATTAACTTTGCCGTTTTGGTGCGTGCTCTCGTGTGGTGTAAAGCTAATGAATTTTCCTAAGGGAAAATAAAATGATCATTTACAAGCCAAGTCATGCTGCCACAAAATCTGTGGTGCTAAATTGAAAGTAAAAACAGGGACAGATAATCAAAATTGTATAACGACATTACAGAAAAATTGAAAGGATACCGGCCTGGCATAAAGACAAATACATTAGAATTGAAACTCTATTTTATTCTTGTTTTTTGTTAAATATGCAAGTAATCTCTATAATATAGACCCAAGGAAATAATACTTTATTCCTGAACAAAATTTTAGACAAATGTATCATGAACGGGCGGACAAATAGAGATCATCTCAAGGTTTCACGTCGACTTAAACTATAACTTGTGAAGTCTTTACCTAACGTTTCCTATGACAACTTCAGCATAAGTCCTTAACGCAGGTTTGCCGTTGTGCCACTCATGTGGCGAGTTTGAAAAGTTTTTTATTCTGTGATAATTTTGTACCACTAAATGCCTAAGTTTTCACATTTTTGTGCCACTTTTTTTGTCATGTTACGGCAAATTTTAATTAATTATTATACCCTCCACCATAGGATGGGGGGTATATTAACTTTGTCATTCCGTTTGTAACACATCGAAATATTCCTCTAAGACCCCATAAAGTATATATATTCTGGGTCGTGGTGAAATTCTGAGTCGATCTGAGCATGTCCGTCCGTCCGTCTGTAGAAATCACGCTAACTTCCGAACGAAACAAGCTATCGACTTGAAACTTGGCACAAGTAGTTGTTATTGATGTAGGTCGGATGGTATTGCAAATAGGTCATATCGGTCCACTTTTACGTATAGCCCTCATAAAAACGGACCCCCAGATTTGGCTTGCGGAGCCTCTAAGAGTGGCATATTTCATCCGACCTGGCTGAAATTTGCTACATGGTGTAAGTATATGGTCACTAACAACCGTGCAAAAATTGGTCCATATCGTTCCATAATTATATATAGCCCCCATATAAACCGATCGCAAGATTTGACCTCCGGAGCCTCTTCCAGGAACAAAATTTATCACTCCGGTTGAAATTTGGTGCGTAGTGTTAGTATATGGTCTCTAACAACCATGCAAGAATCAGTCGATAATTATATATAGCCCCCATATAAACCGTTCCCCAGATTTGATTTCCAGAGCCTCTTGGAGAAGCAAATTCATCCGATCCGTTTGAAATTTGGAATGTGTTAGTATAGCCGCTAATAACCATGCCAAAATTGGTCCATATCGGTCTATAGTTATATATAGCCGATCCCCAATCACACAAAAATTGGTCCATATCGGTTCATAATAATGGTTGCCACTCGAGCCAAAAATAATCTACCAAAATTTTATTTCTATAAAAAATTTTGTCAAAATTTCACTCTTATAGAAAATTTTGTCAAATTTTTATTTCTATAGGAAATTTTGGCAAAATTTTATTTCTATAGAAAATGTTGTCAAAATTTTAATTCTATAGAGAATGTTGTCAACTTTTTATTTTTATAGAAAATGTTGTCAAAATTTTAATTCTATAGAGAATGTTGTCAAAATTTTAATTCTATAGAGAATGTTGTCAAAATTTTAATTCTATAGAAAAATTTGTCAAAATTTTATTTCTATAGAAAATTTTGTCAAAATTTTATTTTTATAGAAAATTTTGTCAAAATTTTATTTTTATAGAAAATTTTGTCAAAGTTTCATTTCTATAGAAAATTTTGTCAAAATTTTACTTCTATAGAAAATATTGTCAAAATTTTATTTTGTCAAAATTGTATTTCTATAGAAACTTTAAACTTAATTATATACGTATTTAATCGGCCTTTTTTAGTTTAATATATACCACGTATGGACTATGTGGTATATATTACGCTGTTGGGAAGTTTTAAGAAGTTTGTCAAAATTTTATTTCTATAAAAAATTTTGTCAAAATTTCATTTCTATAGAAATTTTTTTCCAAATTTTATTTCTATAGAAAATGTTGTCAAAATTTTATTTTGTCAAAATTTTATTTCTATAGAAACTTTAAACTTAATTATATACGTATGTGGTATATATTACGGTGTTGGGAAGTTTTAAGAAGTTTGTCAAAATTTTATTTCTATAGCAAAATTGGTCAAAATTTTATTTCTATAAAAAATGTTGTCAAAATTTTATTTCTATAGAAAATTTTGTCAAAATTTTATTTCTATAAAAAATTTTATTTCTATAGAAAATATTGTCAAAATTTTATTTCTATAGAAAATTTTGTCAAAATTTTATTTTGACAAAATTTTATATCTATAGAAAATTATGTCAAAATTTTATTTCTATAGAAAATTTTGTCCAAATTGTACTTCTATAGAAAATGTTGTCAAAATTTTATTTTGTCAAAATTTTATTTCTATAGAAACTTTTGACATAATTTTATTTCTATAAACATTTTTGTCAAACTTAATTATATACGTATTTAATCGGCCTTTTTTAGTTTAATATATACCACATATGGACTACCTTGCAATTTAGAAGACGGTGTTAAGAAGTTTTAAGTGTTACAGCAACCCAAGTAATTCGATTGTGGATGTGGAGTCTGCAGTAGAAGTTTCTACGGAATCCATGGTGGTACCCTAAGATTATAAACTTCCTTCACAATATTTTTTTTATAAGAGGACTTTTTCCTCAATATTATTTATATAGTGTGCCTTACTATTAAGGTTCAACACCTGTCTCTATTGAATCAATATTTTTTAGGTGTGGGTAAATTTTCATGTACCCCTAAAATAGCACCAGACAAGGAAGATTAAAAATATGTGATATTACTCCCAGTTCATATTCTTGTTACCAATGCAAATGACTTAGCACAAATGAAAGGCAAATGAGATATTTACTTAACTTTTCCCAATGCAAACATCTGTTGTATTTTATCAAGTCGAATGGTACTTAAAACAAAATTCACAAAAAAAAAAAAAACAAACATAATGGTATGAATATTTATCACACTATGGGAAGTCCTTCCCAATATCTCCATATCCTTCAATGTGGTTAACTAAAATGAAATGATATTTTATGCTGAATCAGCAGTAAAGGATTTCCAAAAGCTAGACATCTGTATAAAGTTAAACATCTAAATAAATGAGAGGAAGAACTCACACAATGGAATCACAGACTGAACCCAGAAAATATCCATATGGACATGACTAGTCCAAAAAGAATATTCAACAGACGGACAGGCCAACAATAACACGTGCAATATATTTGCATTTTTTCACTCTTGTGTTTTTTTTTTTACATAATCGTCTTAAATAATAATTGTTGATGCTGTCTATATTACCACTATTTTTTATGATTATCATGATTGCAGAAATATTTCGACCTTTGCTACATTCTAGTCTGCAAATATCAAAAATTAAGCCCCTACCCTTTTCATAAGAACAAAATTATGGGTTTCCTTTGGCCAGCATTTGTAGATAGCTAACTTTCATATGTGATGACAGTTGAACATTTGTATTTTTTTTTTTGGCAAAACCAAAAAACAAAAAATGTGATAACTTGGCAGGGGTGCCACAATATAAAGGTCCAAGGCTCATCATTTTTTTTAAGCTGCCCTCAGGAAGAGATCATAGAACATGCATAAACGCCCTAGCCCGACATTAATGTGAAAGTGGTGGTCTTGTTTATCATGGAACAAGTGCAAAATCTTTTGTTATCGGATTAATTATTCCTATTTAAACAGGGGTGAGGTGGGGTGGTGTTGCAAAATGAAAAGCCTTATAAAATATTTTCCATAGCATAATGCATTACACCACTCTGTCGATATTTTTAAAATTTTCCACAAATTTTCCCTAATCACAACGACCTTTGTTCTGTTGACTGGGATTATTTGTTAAGCCTGGGCGAATACACTGAACTATACAACCCAACACACACGCACACTGAACAGTCAACCAGTCATTTAGCCAATTTTGTGTGTGGTGGTTAGTGGTGTCTATTACCATCTCTCCATTAGTAATTGACTTCAGTTTGAAATATTTCGAGTTTTCTTTTTTTATGGGGATTTATTAGGCTAATCATTTTATAAGCAGATTGCATACATATGGCTACAAAAATGAAGTTTTTTATTTAATATACTACCTATTGTGGACAATGGAATATGTATGAAATTAATATTCAGACGAAATAAGTATGTATTTAGCTTAGATTTAAAAAAAATTACTTGGGTTGCTGACACCTAGGTACGTTTTATTTATTAACATTGTCTGCTAACTTGTAAATTAGTCCATATAGAGTTTATGTTAGATAAAAACAAGTATATACGGCCGTAAGTTCGGCCAGGCCAAAGCTTATGTACCCTCCACCATGGATTGCATAGAAACTTCTTCTAAACACTGCTATCCACAATCGAATTACTTGGGTTGCGGTAACGCTTGCCAATGGCAAGGTGTCCTAAACCTCCTAACACCGTCTTCTAAATTGTAAGTAAGTCCATACGTGGTATATATTAAATTAACAAAATTTTTCATAGAAATAAAATTTTAACAAAATTTTCTATAGAAATAAAATTTTGACAAAATTTTCTATAGAAATAAAATTTTCACAAATTTTTCTATAGAAATAAAATTTTCACAAATTTTTTTATAGAAATGAAATTTTAACAAAATTTTCTATAGAAATAAAATTTTGACAACATTTTCTATAGAAATAACATCTTGACAAAATATTCTATAGAAATAAAATTTTGACAAAATTTTCTATAGAAATAAAATTTTGACAAAATGTTCCATAGAAATAAAATTTTGACTAAATTTTCTATAGAAATGAAATTTTAACGAAATTTTCTATAGAAATAAAATTTTAACAAAATTTTCTATAGAAATATAATTTTGCCAAATTTTCTATAGAAATAAAATTTTGACAAAATTTTCTATAGAAATAACATTTTGGTAGATTATTTTTGGCTCGGTTTAAATTTGGTACGTGGTGTTAGTATATGGTATCTAACAACCATGCAAAAATTGGTCCACATTGGTCCATAATTATATATAGCCCCCAAAAAAACCGATCCCCTGATTTGGCTTGCGGAGCCTCTAAGAGAAGCAAATTTTATCAAATCCGGCTAAAATTTGATACATGGTGTTAGTATATGGTCTCTCACAACCATGCAAAAATTGGTCCAAATCGGCCCATAATTATATATAGCCCCATATAAACCGATCCCCAGATTTGGCTTGCGGAGCCTCTAAGAGAAGCAAATTTCATCCGATCCGGTTGAAATTTGGTACGTGGTGTTAGTATATGATCTCTACGAACCATACAAAAATTGGTCCATATCGGTTCATAATTATATATAGCCCCCATATAAACCAATCCCCAGATTTGACCTCCGGAGCCTCTTGAAGGATTTATCCGGTTGAAAATTGGGACATTTCGCTAGTGTATGGCCGATAACAACCATGCCACAATTGGTCCGTATCGATCTATATTATATATAGCCCCCAACTAAACCCATCCCCAATCACAGAAAAGTCATGATTGCCGCTCGAGTCAAAAATATTCTACCACAATTTTATTGTCATAGAAAATTTTGTTAAAATTTTATTTCTTTGGAAAATGTTGTCAGAATTTTATTTCTGTAGAAAATTTTGTCAAAATGTTATTTCTTTAGAAAATTTAGGAATATTTTGCAAAATCTTCCACAACATCAAGAATTCTTCCAATCTATCACACAGTAAAAAATCTGCCATTTTTGGTAGATTCGTGTTCATAATTGTATATGGCCTCCATATAAACCGACTCCCATATTTCAATTCTTGCTCTATAATTACCGCACAAAAGTTCATAAGAAATAATTACTTCTTCCCTATATATGCAGGTCAAGCTCTGAATATATACGTATTTAATCGACCTTTCTTTTGTCTACTATATATCCCGGACTAATTTACAATTTAGAAGATTATGTTAAGAAGTTTTAAGATGCCGAAGTTTTTATCGACCGAAACCCATGTAATTTAATTGTGGATGACCGTCTGTAGTAGAAGTTTCTACGCAATCCATAATGGAGGGTACATAAGATTAAAAATAAATTTTCAACTTACGGCCGTATATACTTGTTTACATTTATATCCAGGTTCATTTCAATATTTTTTTGTTGCGATCCACCTTAATATATACATCTTTCATAAGGTCTGTTTATTAATATGTTTTCAGTGCGGTTGTTTGTATGCCTAACTGGATGATATCAATGACCTGATATATTGACAAGCTTGGAAAAACAATGAATAACATAATTATTAATTGCAAATAATTTTTCTTAAGACTCATTAAATGTAACCGAACATTAAAGGCATTGACAGAACATAAATCTGACAGAATATCGAGCGGTGACCGTCACAAGCAAACAAAGACTCATCGACAAATTTCTCATTATCAGGGAGTGTGAACAATGAATAGAGGTCGTCGTATACATACTTGATTTGTATAAATAGAAAATACTCCCCCTCCAGGGAAAATTACAGAAAGACATGCCTACCCTCAATTCATGTGTCTTCAGACGTTGACGATAATGAAAATTAGTTAGTCCTAGTCATTTGGGTGTCCTAACTTCCCTTGGCCCTTGGTTTGTTTTCTTTTAGCCGAGGCTTGATTTGAAATAAATTTGGTTACATTTTTGAGTGATTCATCCCCCACACTCCTTCTCCGACCATACCAACACCACAAAAAATTGCTACACACTATAGACACGTGCTGCTGCAATGACAAGAAATTAATAAGCACACTTCAGGGTCTTGATCCTCTCCATCCGTAGACACCATTCGCATTGTGTCACTCAGTCATTTCAGTTCGGTTGTGACCATCAACTCAAGTGTGATTTTTCTTAATATCCTACAAATATTTGGTTGTTTTTATCATCAATCCAGTGAGTGAGTGAAGGAAGGAAGACATGGTTGGGGCGACATTCACTAGTTCGCCTCAAATAATTTGGTCACACCCTCACCACTCTTCTGGATTTCTTGGATTGTTGTATACAACACCTAAGTGTGATTATAGCGTTGTTGTTGTTATCCTTGTGCCACAAAACCAGACTGTACTGTACTGCACTGGTTCTCGTCGAAATGCCAGCCACTGTTGCTGATTAATGTTGAAGATTTTGTTGTAAATGACAGTCGATTCTCGGTTTTGTATACATTGGCTTTTCTCCGGGATTTAATACCCAACCATCTATTGTTCCAGAATTCAGGAGCATGAAGTAATCGCAACAGATAAAGAGAGAGAGCAGGAGAGAGCTGAAGGGAATACTATCAAATCCTAGTGGTGTAAATTCTCCAATGTCAAACGCTCCCATGAAATTTATTTAATCGCATTTTAAGGTGCAATCATGCCGAACTGTCTTTCAAAATCCCAGCCCACACCCATTCAACTCGCAAAACAGATTGGCCAACGTTCTTGCTCGGTGTTGCATTCTTATGGAATGGGTGAAATAAGTGGGTGGATGGGTTGCCATATTGGATGCAATTGGAATTACCATCAAACTCTATGGCCTGATTTGTAGTCTTCGTTAGCCTGTGTGAAAGAGGGTGTGGGGGGAGCAGTCAGTGGTGAAAGGGTTTACTTCCTGTGGCGGATTAGTTGGTCGTTGCTTAGTGTGGCGGAAGGAGTTTTCCTGCTGTTGCGGTTCGTATATTTCGGTAAGCATGCAAGTTAAATTGTGGTTTTATCTAAAATTTAATTAAATGCTAATTTTAAGCACACCGACTTAAAATCCAACACCATAGGACTTAGCATTTTCAACGAAATATCGCTAGGATTATTTAATTGAACAAGGGTTGTGGAGCGGAGCAGAGCAGAGCATTGTCATGTCACCCAAACAGGGGTTTAATGAGGCATTTAGTGATAATGTCAATAATAAGTACAGATGTCAGTGATGATGTTCCATGAAAGGCAAGGAATTTATTCGACATCTTTCGTGTAAATGCCAGTGTTGAGATATGGCAATAGAGTTGAAGACTATCATGAAAAGGATACGCATACATTTAAGTTAATTCCGCTTTTTGGGCTGAGTATATATCAAGAAGAAGATTTTAAGAGTTGTTTATAGAGTATATGCAAGTATATGCAACATGGATGATAAATGATGTTAACGAAAAACTACTAAAAATTTATTAAAAATATACTTAATATCAAATTTATAGACTACTGTAAAAGTATACGTACATTTAAATATAGTCCCATTTAGAAAATTTTTTGTTTTTAGATTTTCTTAAAAAAAAATCTTATTTTATTTCTATAGAAAATTTTGTCAAAATTCTATTTCCATAGAAAATTTTGTCAAAATTCTATTTCCATAGAAAATTTTGTCAAAGATTTTTATACCCTTCACCACTACTGTGGTACAGGGTATAATAAGTTTGTGCATTTTTATGTAACGCCAAGAAGGAAAAGACAGAGACCCATCGTTTAGTATACCGATGGTCTTAGAATTTAATTCTGAGTCGATTTAGGTATGTCCGTCTGTCTGTCTGTCTTTTCATGTATTCTTGTGTGCAAAGTACAAATTTGGCATAGGGTCTTTTTTCGGGACAAAGACAATTTCAGATTTAGATATAGCTGTCATATATATTTATCACCGATCTGGTCATAATTGGCGTGTTTATCAAGCAATCAAATTCCGTACATCGGAATATTTTATGAGTCCCGCAAAATTTGCAAAATATCAGCCAAATCGGTTCAGATTTAGATATAGCTCGGGAGCCACCGCGGTGCAATGGTTAGCATGCCCGCCTTGCATGCACAAGGTCGTGGGTTCGATTCCTGCTACGACCGAACACCAAAAAGTTTTTCAGCGGTGGATTATCCCACCTCAGTGACATTTCTGAGGGTTTCAAGGCTTCTCTAAGTGGTTTCACTGCAGTGTGGAACGGCGTTCGGACACGGCTATAAAAAGGAGGTCCCTTGTCATTGAGCTTGACATGGAATCGGGCAGCACTCAGTGATAAGTAAGGAGTTCACCAATGTGGTATCACAATGGACTGAATAGTCTAAGTGAGCCTGCCACCTAACCTAACCTAACCTAGATATAGCTCCCATATATATCTTTGGCCCGATTTAGACTCATATGACCACAGAGGCCAACGTAAAACACCGATTTACGTAACATTTTGCACAAGGAATAGAATTGACATTCTAGCAACGCATGCTCACTTTGGTTGAAATCAATTCAGATTTAGATATAGCTTCCATATATATTTCGCCCGATTTAGATTCATATAATAACCGGAGACAATTTACTTGAAATTTTGCCCTGAGAGAGATGGTATCAAAAATTTTGGTGTACATAGTGGTGAATGATATAATATATTCGGCCCCGCCCGACTTTAGACTTTACTAACTTGTTTGATATAGAAAATTTTGTCAAATTTTTTTCTATAGAAAATTTTGTCAAAATTTTATTTCTACAGAAAATTTTCTCTAATTTTATTTTTACAGAAAAATGTTCGCAAAATTTTATTCCTTTAGAAAATTTTGTCAAAATGTTGTTTCTATAGAAAATGTTGTCTAATTTTTGTTCGATAGGAAATTTTATCAAAATTTTATTTATATAAGAAAAATTTTATTCTTATAGAAAATTTTGTCAACAGTTTATTTTTATACAAAATTTAGTCAAAATTGTATTTTTATAGAAGTTTTTGTCAAACTTTAATTTCTATAGAAATTTTTGCCAAAATTTTTTTTCTATAGAAAATTTTTTCAATATTTTATTTCTATAGAAAAATTTCGTTTTCTATAAAAAAAAAATTGACAAAATTTTCTCTGTGAATAAAATTTTGAGAAAATTTTCTATTAAAATTTTATTCACATAGAAAATTTTGTCAATTTTTTTTATAGAAAACGTTGTCCAAAATTTATATCTACCAAAAATGTTGTCAAATTTTTATTTCTACAGACAATTTTATCTAATTTTATTCCTTTAGAAAATTTTGTCAAAACTTTTATTTCTATAGGAACTTTTGTCAAAATTTTTATTTCTATAGAAAATTTTATTTTTTTAGAAAATTTTCTCAAAATGTTATTTCTATAGAAATTTTTGTCAAAATTTTATTTCTATAGAAAATTTTCTCAAAATTTTATTTATATAGAAAATTTTGTCAAAATTTTATTTCTATAGAAAATTTTGTTAAAATTTTTATTTCTATAGGAAATTTTGTCAAAATTTGTATTTCTTTACGAAATTTTGTCAAATTTTTATACCCTTCACCACTACTGTGGTACAGGGTATATGTATGTAACACCAAGAAGGAAAAGTCTGAAACCCATCGTTTAGTATACCGATCGCCTTAGAATTAAATTCTGAGTCGATTTAGCGATGTCCGTCTGTCTGTCTGTCTGTCCGTCTGTCTGTCTGTCTGTTGGTGTATTTTTGTGTGCAAAGTACAGCTCGCAGTTTTAGTTCGATTGTCCTAAAATTTGGTATAGGGTCCTGTTTCGGCTTAAAGACGATCCCTATTGAGTTTGGAAAAAATCGGTTCAGATTTAGATATAGCTGCCATATATATTTTTCACCGATTTGGTCATAATTGGCGTGTATATCAACCGATCTTCCTCAAATTCCGTACATCCGAATATTTTATGAGGCTCCAAAAACTTGCGAAATATCAGCCAAATCGGTTCAGATTTAGATATAGCTCCCATATATAGCTTTCGCCCGATTTACACTCATTTGGCCACAGAGGCCAATTTTTTGCTCCGATTTAGTTGAAATTTTGCATAGGGAGTAGAATTAGCATTGTAACTATGCGTGCCAAATTTGGTTGAAATCGGTTAAGATTTGGATATATCTCCCATATATAGCTTTCGTCCGATGTACACTCATATGACCACAGAGGCCGATTTTTAACCCCGATTTAGTTGAAATTTTGCACAGGGAGTAGAATTAGCATTGTAGCTATGCGTGCCAAATTTGGTTGACATCGGTTCAGATTTAGATATAGCTCCCATATATATGTTTTTCTGATTTCGATAAAAATGGTCAAACTACCAACATTTTCCGTGTTAAATCGCCACTGCTTAGTCGAAAAGTTGTAAAAATGACTCTAATTTTCCTAAACTTCTAATACATATATATCGAGCGATAAATCATAAATAAACTTTTGAGAAGTTTCCTTAAAATTGATTCAGATTTAAATGTTTCCCATATTTTCTTACTAAAATTGTGTTTCACCCTAGTGCATTAGCCGACTTAAATTTGGAGTCTATAGATTTTGTAAAAATCTATCAAATTCTATCCAAATCGAGTGATATTTAAATGTATGTATTTGGGACAAACCTTTATATATACCCCCAACACATTTGACGGATGTGATATGGTATCGAAAATTTATTTATATATAGATGTACAAAGTGGTGCAGTGTATAATATAGTCGGCCCCGCCCGACTTTAGACTTTCCTTACTTGTTTTGCTATAAAAAATTTTGTCCAAATTTTATTTCTATAAAATTTTGTCCAATTTTTATTCTGTAGAAAATGTTGTCAACATTTTATTTATATAGGAAAAATTTTGTTCTTATAGAAAATTTTGTCAACAGTTTATTTCTATACAAAATTGTATTTCTATAGAAATTTTTGTCAAACTTTTATTTCTATAGAAAATTTTGTCAACAGTTTATTTATATACAAAATTTTTTAAAAATTTAATTTCTATAGAAAATTTTGTCAAAAGGTTGCTTCTTTGAACCATTTCCCGTACAGCTCTCTGTATACAATGGACCTATTTGTACAGCCATATAATTTTATACCCATATTTAGTTCATTGCATTTTGGAACACTCTAAGGATAAGAAAAATTGCATTGGGCCGTGGAAGATTTCAACAAAACTAGTAAAATTAAACTCAAACTAAATAAAAATAAATTAAATTTAGCATCAGTTGAACAGTGGAAAGTTTGTTCGGTGTATTTGATATTCAAGCCCATATTTTTGTTTCTTCAAGGCTTAAATTATTGAGAATATCCCACACCAGAAAAAGTCGAACAAGAAGTTTTCTATGGCCATTGTTATTCAAATGCCAATGACCACCAATACTAATTTTTATCTCTTACCCATATCTAGAAACTGAACAACAAAAAACCCATTAACACTTTCCCCATTAAAAGGGGTCTAATAGAAATGCAAAATGCAAACAATAGAGTTACTAATGTGGTCAATTAATAAACAGCCAAATTGTTTATGACCACCAACTAAAACAAGGGAAACACCTAAGCAAAATGACAAACAATTGGGAAAAGTCCAAAATGATTTGTTAATATTTCCTGGGAAATAAAATAAACGACGCCCTTCCCCCACCTCACCCACCGAGAAAGGAAAAGACAAAAAACTAAACTGCGATAAAAATCGAAGGATGTATAGAATTTCCTGTTTTCTACTTTCATTTTAGCTAGTTTTCCGTTACTTGGTTCATTTATGCAATGGGGTTACCTAAAAATTGTGATACATCATCATTTCTACCCAAAACATATGAATGAATCCTTTAATGGGGGTGTTGTCCTAGCCATAGTTGGGCACAACTAATTTCCAGTAATCATTCATTTTGGTAAGGAAACAAAAACAAAACCCTATACGCCTCTAAAAACGGAAATCAACTTCAAACAAATGAATAAAAAAAAAATATTAAACCATAGGAGTGACAGGTATTAGCGCCAGTATTGTGCACTTGCCTTAATGGCCATATCATAAATCTATGATCTCTGGCTAGCATTTCCATTCGGCTCACCTGTGGTCCAAAAACTCACAACAAATACTAAAATAATTCAAATTCATCAAAGGTATGACCGACCAGCCATTATCACCACATTAACCAAACTAAGTCAAGGAGAGAAGAAGAACCAGTGGTCATACACAAAACCACCAAGTTTTTGGTCATGTTTACTTTGTCCTCACCTATGAATAGATGAGGCCTAATCCATTTTCCTTTATGTCTTTGGCCAAATAGTCAAAGGGGCCAACAGATCTATCTACCTGTCTGTGTCACTGTGCCGTTATGTTCTTTGGTGTTTTACAGGTGATCTTTATCGGAGCATAGAAACTAAAATATGCACCTTGGCAAATGGCCAAACTAGCTCGAACCCATGCAAAGCATGCGTTGAAATGGTGCTCTGGACAGGCTGTGGTCACATGCTACAAGTTAATGGAAAGCAATTAGTCAAACTAAGGCGGTTAAATGGGAAATAACTGCAACGACTTCATTATTCCAAATGCCATGAGACGGAGACCCCTCTAAAGACGTTGACACTAATGAGCGATTTTGTTTCCGTCCATTTAAGAAATTTTTACACAACCATCGCGATATGAAATTGTGATAATTTAGGCAACATTTTGGTGTTTTCATTATGAGAAGGTTCCTTAGAGTCACATGGTTTGCAATGGCTTGCCGAAAATGTAGCTCACTTGGGGAATTTCCAATTTGAATTTAAAATTTGTGGTTTTTATCAATTGGATGTTTGAAGTTGCTAAGGGCTGTGAGTTGAGGTGAATATTTAAATAAAATGCCTAAATAGCCATGAAATATATGGACATGTTTTAAAGGTGTCAAAGTGACAGCTTGATTAACATAGATTAGCATATATTCTGAGAGGAAAGGAAACTACAGGTGTTGGCAGGGTATGATGGGTGGATAGGATTCAATTTATTAAATGAAAGCAAAGTGGTTAGGCCTAAGCCTAACCTTAAAAGAAAAAAGTTATGAGAGCATAAATATGTAATTTTCAAAGACGAGCTACGTAGCTTGGTGACAATAACATTAAAGTAAATAAAATAATTGTCCAAGTCATTTGTTAAAATATACTAAAACCAAATCTAAATCTGTCTTCTCACAACCAGACACAGCGTGTAAGCTGGACCTATTAACAAATTGAGGAATTCGTTAAGAATAAAGATTTTCTACAATAAGAGAATGTTTACGAAAACCAAGACCAGTTGGAGGATTCAAAAGACGTGTATAACAGGCGTGATAGGACAGGAAATAGGTCGCACGATTTTCGGTTGCCACTCGTGCAAAATATAATCTACCAAAATTTTATCAAAAATCTACCAAAATTAAAAACAAGTATATACGGCCGCAAGTTCGGCCAGGCCGAAGCTTATGTACCCTCCACCATGGATTGCGTAGAAACTTCTACTGAAGACTGTCATCCACAATCGAATTACTTGGGTTGCGGTAACACTTGCCGATGGCAAGGTATCTTAAAACTTCCTAACACCGTAATATATACCACATAGTCCATACGTGGTATATATTAAACTAAAAAAGGCCGATTAAATACGTATATAATTAAGTTTAAAGTTTCTATAGAAATAAAATTTTGACAAAATAAAATTTTGACAACATTTTCTATAGAAATAAAATTTGGAAAAAATTTTCTATAGAAATAACATTTGGATAAAATTTTCTATAGAAATAAAATTCTGACAAAATTTTCTATAGAAATAAAATTTTGACAAAATTTTCTATAGAAATAAAATTTTGACAAAATGCTCTATAGAAATAAAATTTTGACAAAATGTTCTATAGAAATAAAATTTTGACAAAATTTTCTATAGAAATAAAATTTTGACAAAATTTTCTATAGAAATAACATTTTGACAATGTTTTCTATAAAAATAAAATTTTGGTAGATTATTTTTGGCTCGAGTGGCAACCATGATTATGAACCGATAAGGACCAATTTTTGTGTGATTGGGGTTATATATAACTATAGACCGAAAATCTGGGGATCGGCTTATATGGGGGCTATATATAATTATGTACCGATATGGACTAATTTTGGCATGGTTGGTAGAGTCAACATACTAACACCACGGACCAAATTTCAATCGGATCGGATGACTTTTGCTCCTCTAAGAGGCTCCGGAGGTCAAATCTGGGGATCGGTTTATATGGGGGCTATATATAATTATGGGCCGATGTGGACCAATTTTTGCATGGTCATTAGAGAACATATACTAACATCATGTACCAAATTTCAGCCGGATCGGATGAAATTTGCTTCACTTAGAGCAATCGCAAGCCAAATTTGGGGGTCCGTTTATATTGGGGCTATACGTAAAAGTGGACCGATATGGACCAATTTTTGCATGACAGTTAGAGACCATATACTAACATCATGTACCAAATTTCAGCCGGATCGGATGAAATTTGCTTCTCTTAGAGCAATCGCAAGCCAAATTTGGGGGTCCGTTTATATGGGGGCTATACGTAAAAGTGGACCGATATGGCCCATTTTCAATACCATCCGACCTACATCAATAACAACTACTTGTGCCAAGTTTCAAGTCGATGGCTTGTTTCGTTCGGAAGTTAGCGTGATTTCAACAGACGGACGGACGGACGGACATGCTCAGATCGACTCAGAATTTCACCACGACCCAGAATATATATACTTTATGGGGTCTTAGAGCAATATTTCGATGTGTTACAAACGGAATGACAAAGTTAATATACCCCCATCCTATGGTGGAGGGTATAAAAAAACTTATTTTGAAGTTTGTGATCAAATTTTTCTTCGAAAGATATATTTAGTTTTAGAAGTTTATTTCAGTATTTGCAATATTATATATTTGGAACTCTCTTATAAGCGACAATTTTTGTGTAAATATCCCTTGACTTGTAAATGTGTCTAATTTTCAATGTTATAAGGATTTTAGCTTGAAACAATAAGGGAAAGTTACTACTTCTACCAAAAAGGGAGAACTTACAGTGCATTTTGATAGCATGAAAATTAAAGAAAATTAAAATTTTTAAAGATGTTGAATTAAAAATCAAAATTTCTATAAAAAATTTTATCAAAATTTTATTTTTATAGAAAATTTTGTCAAAATTTTTATTTCTATAAAAAAATTTGTCAAAATTTTATTTCTATAAAAAATTGTATCAAAATTTTATTTTTATAAAAAATTTTGTCAAAATTTTTATTTCTATAAAAAAAATTGTCAAAATTTTATTTCTATAAAAAATATTGTCAAAATTTTATTTCTATAGAAAATTTTGTAAAAATTTTATTTCTATAGAAATTTTTGTCAAAATTTTATTTCTATAGAAAATTGATGTATCACTCAGTTGGAGAGGAGTACTTTGCCAAATCTACAAAACTCCATAATTCTACCAAACAGTATTTGGTAGAATTCCACCATCTGTGGCAACCTTGTCCATATTTCCCCATCCTATGTCGGATTACATATGTACATCTAAGTCAGCATCTGATTTATGAATTTTGCATCATGTCCTCTTTTTATTCTTGGCAAACAGATTTCTATTGTAGGGAATTTCTCAATTTGTCACATCTTCTCTTGCATATGGCAGGATAAGTATCATGTGAAAGGTGGAAATGCTCCAAAGTGGATTATGCTACTTTATTTTATACCTCACCACGATCATTCCCCACCTCCTGTTGATATCTGAGACGAATTCCCATTCCGCATATTCGTATTTTGTTTATTTTTTTCAGGGCATATTGGCAACCCGTTAGTTCAGACCCACTTAGAGCCACCATAGTGCAATGGTTATTCCTCGTAATGATATTTCTGAAACTGATTTGATTTTAATTCGAAAGAGTATTTCCAATTGTCATTATTTTCTCATACGATATTCATTAATTTTCCCACATTCGATATAAGAATCTTCTATGGTTATCTTCCCAAATGTAAAACTTACAAATGTGTTAACATGCCTTGGATTTCCTGTTCAAATAATCAATCCCTCCCTATTGTATTTCCTTCCTCAACTGGACTACAGCAATTTGCACACGCACACTCCTTCCCCACAACATCTAAGGACATTGATCGAATAAAATAACTCCCCTTCCATGGTCCTATGGAGGCCCATCCATCAATGACAGCCGATTTAATCGCCATTTAAAATCGTTACTTGGCTGGCTATGACCGTTACACAGGATGAATTTACCGCAAGGCCTTAACAAACAGCAACAATGTTATCAAACAATTTACGGTTTAGGGAGGAGGCTTAGTGAGGGCTGTAAAGGACAATAGCAGTGACAACTTACACTGACTACAATGTATTAGTTTGGTCATCCCTGTGGTGGTCATCGATGACTTAAAGTAATGTAGTTGGACCAACCATGTGTATTATCACTTCTGTGAAACAAAACAAATAAATCTCCGTAAAGGAAATACGAAACGCCAGTGTCCAAGAGCCTTTATCACTAAGAAGACAGTTTCCTTGTTTGATGTCACTGCCTGACCAAAACAAAAAAAAAGAACTCGGCATATTTCTTCTTTTTTGTATTTGACTCAAGGGTCACGTGTCTTTTATGATGATATTCACTAGATTTTAATAGGTCTACTGATGGGCCCGTAGTCCCATGACCAGTGGTCATTGTTGTAATTGCAATAAATTAAAAATTTCTTTTGGCAACTTTCCTTTTGATTCTGTCATTTTGGAAAGGGCTTAGTTGGAGAAATAACAGCAATTATTTCATTGTTGAAGTGGTCACCACTGACCACCAGAGAGTGGTGAATCTTATGTTTGTGTGATGCCATGCGGAAAAATAATCACTGGGTCACATGTGCCTTTAGTGTCAACAATTTGGTCATTGTCTCTACATTTATCAACACAACTAATTGGAGGAGATCGGCAATGAATGGAGGGATAAGCACTACAAAGTATGGGAATTATTTGCAATATTTTATGGAGTGGTTTCAAACAAGCAATTCAATACCAAAGCTCATATAGAATAGAGGGCAGTCAATAATTGAAAAAAAAGTAAGACGATAAATCCACATAAAACCAGAAGAATTTTCATTTGACTATGTCTGAAGCTAGAAAGTCTATGCAGTTCAAAATTATGGGATTCTAATGACTTCATATTTCAAGTTCAGTTTAAAAACTTCCTTTTCAGGAAACAGATATGGACTGAATCAAACTGAACCAATTTTACTGGCTGCGAGGTGTGAACCGGTGTGTTATCATAGTCATGGATCACATTTATCTTCGCCAATAGCGATAGTATTTTCTTCGATTAAATATGAATCGAGTTGATAATTTGACATAATACAACACTGTTATCGTTTTAATGTGGTAGTCAATCTGAATAAGATCTTGTGAATCCTGGAAAACCGTGACCTTCTTCGAATCACGACAATGTATTGGTCTCCAATGAGCATAAAGGATCCATATTTCGCCATCAAAACGACAAAGAACTTATCTCGGAGTGCTCTAAAATAGCGGTTAACACTGCTCTGAAATGACAAATTCGTATCCAACCTTTTTTTTTTTGGGAGACACCATGGTACACTGGCCCCCCAAAAAATTATTCAACGGTGCTACATTCCCTCTCAGTAATGCTGGCAACATGGTTATGTGGTTTCGCAGTAATGTTTCTCATTAAGCATCCGTTTGGACCCGGCTATAAATAAAGATGAGGTCTTTTGTCATTAAGCCAAAAATAAAATCGGACAACACTCATTGATAAGAGAAAAGTTCACCACTTGTGAACTGAATAGTCTACGTGACCATAACCTAGATCTTCTTTGGAGTCTCTGCGATGCAATCTCAGAAATGGTGGAGACATTTCCGAGTGTGGTTGAACACGTAATGTAACATGCTGAACGGTCACGCCTATAAAAAAAGAGGTCGCCTGTCAATGAACTAAACATAGAATAAGGCAGCACTCAGGGACAAGAGAGAGTCCACCGCCTATGATCACATTGGGCAGAATAGTCTAAGTGAGCCT
Source organism: Haematobia irritans (assembly GCF_050003625.1). Taxonomy (NCBI): domain Eukaryota; kingdom Metazoa; phylum Arthropoda; class Insecta; order Diptera; family Muscidae; genus Haematobia; species Haematobia irritans. The sequence goes on from NC_134400.1 coordinate 3,918,831, forward strand.
GCCAATATGGACTGTCAATATACCCAAACTAACCTAATATTTTTTTTTACTCATGTTCATAAACACTCGATGGAGTTACTTGTACAGCGATTCCATTTTAAATGTTCCAAAAATCGATGCCGAATTGAGAAGTCGATTTTGACCTAAAAGAGGAATTTATGGTGACAACCTGTCGAAAGTCCCGACATCAGAATTTGAGTTTCGTCAATCTCAATAGCCGATTCTTTACCTTTTATATAGAGTCGACAAGCCAACTGTTTGGTTCTTATAACATAGTGCACTCTACAGTCATAGAAATAGTCACATTTTCCATTTTAATTCCTCTTTAAAATTTCTTAAAGAAAATCTCAAAACTTTAAGCATGAAACAATTAAAACGAATGCTCATTTCATTTGGAATTTGTTGTTGTAGGTGTTTGCAAAATTGTGTCTCAATACACAACATTGATGATTAAATCCCTCAATCACTCATTTGCCGTAGTTCACACGGCACTCGGATGTGACAGAGAGTATTCCCCCGTTTTGCCCCAACAACAATGCTGGATGTCCTTATCCATATTCAATAGCTGTTCCATATGTCCATATGTTAATGAAAAACTGAAAACACGGCAATAGTCTTTGACAATTTTTCAATGGGAAAAGTTGGATGTGCTCAGCTCAATACAGCTCAGCTCAGTTCATTCATTCCATACATCCGTTGAGTAGTTATTCATCGTGCCATGAGTACAAATTTAATTTAGTTAATTGAAACAATTTGTATTGTTTTAAATTGCATTGCCATTCCACACACACACACACACCAAACACGTTCACATGGATAAATCCCCGGCATGCCTCATTGCAATAACTTCTGTTTCAGCCATGCGTATTCATTGAAATTCGATTGGAAACAAAAACATCGCATTTTCAATTTTACCCCAAAAATCCAAAAAAAGAAAAGGACAAAAAGTTGAGGAAATTGCCGTAAATGTGATTTAAAATAACAAAATAATGAGAGTTGTTTTATACCGACTTGTTCTCTGTTGCATCCATGGAGATGGAAACCTGGAGTTTTTAATTGATATTCGTTGTGCTGTTTTTGTTTTTTTTTTTGTAATTTATAGAGCTTGTATTGACGATATACTTTGGAAATTTTTAATTAATTTTAAAGTGTTTTGTTTATAGGTATTTAGAACTATGCACTTGGGAAAGTATTTTTTTATCACCAGGACAAAGAAAATAGAGGGACGAACAGATAGACAGACAGCCTCTACTATAGGGAGTGGATGGTTTCCAGAAGGTTTTAGGTCCTTCTCCAGTTGCTGGTTTTAGTATGTCGCGTTGTATAAGTCCGATCGGGCTCCGTTAGTTATAAAAAACGACAACTAAATGGCCTTCGGTGCTGGTCCAAGGTGGGTTAGGTTAGGTTAGGTTAGGTTATGTGGCAGCCCGATGTATCAGGCTCACTTAGACTATTCAGTCCATTGTGATACCACAGTGGTGAACTTCTCTCTTATCACTGAGTGCTGCCCAATTCCATGTTAAGCTCAATGATAAGGGACCTCCTTTTTATAGCCGAGTCCGAACGGCGTTCCACATTCCAGTGAAACCACTTAGAGAAGTTTTGAAACCCTCAGAAATGTCACCAGTATTACTGAGGTGAGATAATCCACCGCTGAAAAACTTTTTGGTGTTCGGTCGTAGCATGAATCGAACCCACGACCTTGTGTATGCAAGGCGGGCATGCTAACCATTGCACCACGGTGGCTCCCAAGGTGGGTTAACGCGATCCCAAAGTGATATACGTGGGGTTAGAGACTTTCCCCATGGACAACGTTCAAAGTGAGCTAACGCATCGAAAAGGAATTTGAGCCCCAATTTCGCTTTGGGGTCAATTTTCACGCTTAAAGTTGAGTACTATGTTCGGTTTTCGAGTTGAAAATCACTTTATTTTCGCGATTACTTTTCCTGAAATAATCACAATTATAAATGAAAACAGACATATTCCCATATTCTCTTGCCGAAATTTAGAGGAACAAGAAACTGTGCTGCAATTGAGTTAATTTTTATGGTTTATATTGAACTATTTTAATAAAGTAACCGCGAAATTTTCAACTTGAAAAGCCACCATAATACTATAGTAAGTACTATGTACGGTTTTTTCACCAAAACACTAAATTAAAAGTACAATATATTTATGAAGACGATTATATTTTGATCAAGTCTTGCCAAATAATGGATTGAAAAGATCCAATGAATTGATTGCAAATAATTTTATATTTCTAAAGTAATTAATTAAAACAAGTACATAGGGCCGTAAGTTCGGCCAGGCCGAAGCTTATGTACCCTCTACAATGGATTGCGTAGAAACTTCTTCTAAACACTGCCATCCACAATCGAATTACTTAAGTTGCGGTAACGCAACTTAAGTAAGTAACACCGTAATATATACCACATAGTCCATACGTGGTATATATTAAACTAAAAAAGGCCGATTAAATACGTATATAATTAAGTTTAAAGTTTCTATAGAAATAAAATTTTGACAAAATAAAATTTTGACAACATTTTCTATAGAAGTAAGATTTGGAAAAAATTTTCTATAGAAATAAAATTTGGAAAGAATTTTCTATAGAAATAAAATTTGGAAAAAAAATTTCTATAGCAATAAATTCTTGACAAAATGTTCTATAGAAATAAATTTTTAACAAAATTTTCTATAGAAATAAAATATTAACAAAATTTTCTATAGAAATAAATTTTTGACAAAATTTTCTACAGAAATAAAATTTTAACAAAATTTTCTATAGAAATAAAATTTTAACAAAATTTTCTATAGAAATAAAATTTTGGTAGATTATTTTTGGCTCGAGTGGCAACCATGATTATGAACGGATATGGACCAATTTTTGTGTGATTGGAGATCGGCTATATATAACTATAGACCGATAAGGACCCATTTTGGTATGGTTGTTAGCGGCCATATACTAACACGACGTTCCAAATTCGAATCGGATCGGATGAATTTTGCTCTTCCAAGACGCTCCGGAGGTCAAATCTGGAGAACGGTTTATATGGGGGCTATATATAATTATGGACCGATGTAGACCAACCATGCAGAAGGTTGTTAGAGACGATATACCAACACCATGTACCAAATTTCAGCCGGATCGGATGAAATTTGCTTCTCTTTGAGACTCCGCAAGCCAAATCTGGGGATCGGTTTATATGGGGGCTATATATAATTATGGACCGATATGGACCAATTTTTGTATGGTTGTTAGAGACCATATACCAACACCATGTACCAAATTTCAGCCAGATCGTATGAAATTTGCTTCTCTTAGAGGCTCCGCAAGCCAAATCGGGGGATCGGTTTATATGGGGGCTATATACAATTATGGACCGATGTGGACCAATTTTTGCATGGTTGTTAGAGACCATATACTAACATCATGTACCAAATTTCAGCCGGATCGGATAAAATTTGCTTCTCTTAGAGGCTCCGCAAGCCAAATTTGGGGGTCCGTTTATATGGGGGCTATACGTAAAAGTGGACCGATATGGCCCATTTGCAATACCATCCGACCTACATCAATAACAACTATTTGTGCCAAGTTTCAAGTCAATAGCTTGTTTTGTTCGGAAGTTAGCGTGATTTCAACAGACGGACATGCTTAGATCGACTCAGAATTTCACCACGACCCAGAATATATATACTTTATGAGGTCTTAGAGCAATATTTCGATGTGTTACAAACGGAATGACATAGTTAATATACCCCCATCCTATGGTGGAGGGTATAAAACAAGCTGGTTTTCAGCTTGAAATCTGAACATAGTTACATTTTCTTGGGACCTGTATTCATTGAGAAGTGCCGCCCAACAATAGGGGCCTTGTCTCATTTGGCTTTTGGGGCTCATTTTCCTGGTGGCGATTTTCATAACGGCGCCATAATCTTACATAACTGAAATCATGGATTGTTTGAATGGAAATGTGTTTGCTAAAAAGTTTATATAGGTCAAATTTTTTCTAATTCCATCTGGATACAATTTTCGTGACCATCAATACTACATCTTAAAGAGACTACGGTTTACACGATCTATAATGGAAGGCATCTGAAATTCATCCTTGTAATATTTCTTTCAAATAACTATACTGTAGTCCATATATGAACACTCCTTCCTTCCAGATTCACTTGAATGTAAGCTACTCTTCATTATCTTCTTCACAAATTGAAGTCAATTAAATACTTCTAAGAATATATGAAATCCATTGTAATTTAATTTTAGTGAAATCATTGCCATTTCCACAAAACTCTCTCTTCATTTACTTTATCCCAGAGGCCTATTTCGTATGGGTTTTTTTTTTTGTTGCTTGTTCACTTTACTTAGGAATTTTTGAATTTATTTTCTTACTTGAAATCAACTCAATTTACTAACTCATGCATATCTAATGTACCTTAAATGTTTCCTACTCCGTTTGCATAAAATCCTTGTAGTGACCAGCCTAAAAGCTAAATGCTCTTGTTCACTACCATGTGTGGTAGTATAGGATACAATTGCATGCGTTGCACAATTATACAGTTTTGCATAGATATTAAATACACTTCAGAACTATTTCCATTATACGAAATATGCAAACAAATGTCAAGAGGTAACAATGGAAATGACGTAGACGTCGACGTTGACGTTGACGTCAATGATTACAATGACAACTACGTAGAGAATGAGTCATCTGCTTGTGAACTGAAGACGCTTGCGGAGAGTAATTTTTAGAGATGGAGTAAACTTGAAAGGATATTAGAAAATTGTTGAAAGCCTATGAAATAGGTGAGTAAGGCAAATGTAAACAATGTATAGGGAAAAAATACAAGGTACTTTGGAAAATATTCGTTTTTATAAAATGGAGGATTTCAAAGCATAGTGTCATATCTACAATCGAGCGATTTAGACTCCATTGGTTAAGTTGGTCCAGGCTAGATTCTTATTTCTTTCATTTATTTAACGTTCGTAGACGTAGACGTCGTCCTATGGTAGTAAGTCATTATTCCCAAGTATAAATCAGTTTTTTACTGCACCTGAAGCTCAAATAAACATTCTAATTATGCTTTTTTGGTACACCCTGTTTTCTGGCTTAGAATGTACATTACCCATTACATTGTGCGAAAATTGTCTAAACATTGTTATAATACTTGGGTGCATTTTCCTATACATACATAATGGCCAACTTCAATAATGGGCATTGTTGTCGACACAATGTTGCATTTATGCATGTGCATTACACTTAAAACAACAACAATGGTCGAAGATAATACAAATGTCTTTATGCATAGAAATAACATCCCATTCCCTAACAAAGAGGATTTGTTAAACGGCTACAAACCATATTCAGGTGATAGGAAATCAAAGGGCCTCATTATATTAATCAAATGTGACTTATGATTATCCTGTAGGATATTTTCTAAAAGAAAAAGATATCGCTCATACTGGTTCCAATGCATGTAATGTACGATTTTCGCAAATATTACGTCGTTATTTTCCAGTTCAGAACACGATTGGCCGATGAAAAAGAGCGTTAGGTTAGGTATATTGGCAGCCCGATATTTCAGGCTCACTGAGACTATTCAGTCCATTGTGATACCCCAGTGGTGAACTTCTCTCTTATCTCTGAGTGCTGCCCGATTCTATGTTAAGCTCAATGACAAGGGCTAGGCGAGTCCGAACGGCGTTCCACATTGAATTGAAGCTTTAAACCCCTTAGAAATATCACCAGCATTACTGAGGTGGGATAATCCACCACTGAAAAACTTCTTGGTGTTTGCTAGAAACTGCCTTTGAACCCACGACTCTGTATATGCAAGGCGGGAATGCTAACAATTGCACCGTGGTGTTCCATCGGAAATCAATATATTGATCGGTTTCACACGGGGAAACTCTCGAAACGTTTTATACCTCACATCTAATGTGCAAAATTTATTGTGGTTTTGTAAAAACTGCAAAATATTTTCCACACCGAATACATTCAAATATTCTCTCTTTATTGAACCAAACTTTAATCGCATAACGGATTTTTTCAGTTACCATGGGTAACTGAAAAATGAAAAAAAAATTCTTTTGAAACAAAATCTTGACAAAATTTTCTATAGAAATAAAATTTTAACAAAATTTTCTATAGAAATAAAATTTTAACAAAATTTTCTATAGAAATAAAATTTTGATAACATTTTCTGTAGAAATAAAATTTTGACAAAATTTTCTATGGAATTAAATTTTCTGTAGAAATAAAATTTTAACAAAATTTTCTGTAGAAATAAAATTTTTTATAGAAATAAAATTTTGACAAAATTTTCTATAGAAATATAATTTTGACTAAATTTTCTATAGAAATCAAATGTTGACAAAATTTTTATAGAAATAAAATTTTGACAAAATTATCTATAGAAATAAAATTTTGATAAAATTTTCTGTAGAAATAAAATTTTGACAAAATTTTCTATAGAAATAAAATTTTGACAAAATTTTCTACGGAAATAAAATTTGGACAAGATTTTCTACGGAAATAAAATTTTGACAAAATTTTCTATAGAAATAAAATCTTGACAACATTTTCTATAGAAATAAAATTTTGATAAAATTTTCTCTAGAAATAAAATTTTGATAAAATTTTCTCTAGAAATAAAATTTTGACAAAATCTTCTATAGAAATAAAATTTTGACAAAATTTTCTACAGAAATAAAATTTTGACAAAACTTTCTATGAAATTAAATTTTCTATAGAAATAAAATTTTAACAAAACTTTCTATATAAATAAAATTTTGACAAAATTTTCGATAGAAATATAAAGTTTTGACTAAATTTTCTATAGAAATAAAATGTTTACAAAACTTTCTATATAAATAAAATTTTTACAAAATTTTCGATAGAAATATAAAGTTTTGACTAAATTTTCTATAGAAATAAAATGTTTACAAAATTTTCTATAGAAATAAAATTTTGACAAAATTTTCTGTAGAAATAAAATTTTGACAAAATTTTCTGTAGAAATAAAATGTTGACAAAATTTTCTATAGAAATAAAATTTTGACAAAATTATCTATAGAAATAAAATTTTGACAAAATTATCTATAGAAATAAAATTTTATCAAAATTTTATTTCTGTACACTGAAAAAAATATTGTCGTGAAGTCAAAGATTTCATGTCTTTAAAATACGAATGCAAATTTTGCTTAGCATAGAAGATGCATTTCTCTAGTATGAAGATTTTTCCTTGACCAAAGGTCGATAAACTTTTCAATGAAGTCGTATTGTCCTTATAATAAAGTGATTTGATTTAAAAATTGATATCATAACATGAAAGATGAAAGAAAAAATGTTTGGGCTAAGGTCAATTTGACTTTAATAATTTAGAAAAAATCTTTAAATTTAATGAAATTGTCTTTAAATTTGTTGTCTTTTTGCATCTTGACTACAAAGAAAAAGAATCGTTCAAATATAGGACATGTTTTTCAACACTTTATTTTAAATACGTTTTTTACTTGAAACACAGCATAATTTCTACTAGAAGTCGAGTCTTAATTTGGAAAATAAAGTCGTCGTTAACTTGTTTTTAAAGGACTTTGATAGCACATGAAGAAAAAAAGCTGAAAAAGCGAAAAATTAAAATTTGCTTCCTAGAAGCAAGTACACAGAACCCGATTTTAAAAGAGAATTGTGTCTTAAAAGTATCCTTACTTGTATTCTCCGCTTCTTTGGCTCGGAATCAATACCAAATTTTTTAAAGTAAAGACAAAATCTTTGGAACCGGGTATATTTTTTTTCTATTGAAACAAAATTTTCTATTGAAACAAAATCTTAACAAAATTTTCTATAGAAATAAAATTTTAACAAAATTGTCTATAGAAATAAGATTTTGACAAAATTTTCTATAGAAATAAAATTTTAACAAAATTTTTTATAGAAATAAAATGTTGATAAAATTTTCTGTAGAAATAAAATTTTGACAAAATTTTCTTTGGAATTTAATTTTCTATTGAAATAAAATTTTAACAAAATTTTCTATAGAAATAAAATTTTGACAAAATTTTCTGTAGAAATAAAATTTTCTATAGAAATAAAATGTTGACAAAATTTTCTATAGAAATATAATTTTGACTAAATTTTCTATAGAAATAAAATGTTTAAAAAATTTTGTATAGGAATAAAATTTTGACAAAATTTTCTATAGAAATAAAATTTTCTATAGAAATAAAATGTTGACAAAATTTTCTATAGAAATAAAATTTTGACAGAATTATCTATAGAAATAAAATTTTGACAAAATTATCTATAGAAATAAAATTTTGTCAAAATTTTGTTTCTGTAGACATAATATTTTGACAAAATTTTCTATTGAAACAAAATCTTGACAAAATTTTCTATAGAAATAAAATTTTAATAAAATTTTCTGTAGAAATAAAATTTTGACAAAATTTTCTATGGAATTAAATTTTCTATAGAAATAACATTTTGACAAAATTTTCTATAGAAATAAAATTTTGACAAAATTTTCTGTAGAAATAAAATTTTCTATAGAAATGTTTACAGAATTTTCTATAGGAATAAAAGTTTGATAAAATTTGGACAAGATTTTCTACGGAAATAAAATTTTGACCAAATTTTCTATAGAAATAAAATTTGGACGAAGTTATCTATAGAAATAAAATTTTGACAAGATTTTCTATAGAAATAAAATTTTGCCAACATTTTCTATAGAATTGAAATTTTGACAAAATTTTCTATAGAAATAAAATTTTGACCAAATTTTCTATAGAAATAAAATTTTGACAAAATTTTCTATAGAATTAAAATTTTGAAAAAATTTTCTATAGAAATAAAATTTTGACAAAATTAGTATAGAAATAAAATTTTGACAAAATTTTCTATAGAAATAAAATTTTGACAACATTTTCTATAGAATTAAAATTTGGACAAAGTTTTCTATAGAAATAAAATTTGGACAAAGTTTTCTATAGAAATAAAATTTTGACAAAATTTTCTATAGAAATAAAATTTTGACAAAATTTTCTATAGAAATAAAATTTTGACAAAATTTTCTATAGAAAAAAATTTTGACAAAATTTTCTATAGAAATAAAATGTTGACAAAGTTTTCTATAGAAATAAAATTTTGACAAAGTTTTCTATAGAAATAAAATTTTGACAAAATTTTCTATAGAATTAAATTTTTTAAAAACCTTCTATAGAAATAAAATTTTGACAAAATTTTCTATAGAAATCAAATTATGACAAAATGTTCTACAGAAATAAAATTTTGACAAAATTTGCTATAGAAAAAAATTTTGTCAAAATTTTCTATAGAAATAAAATGTTGACAACATTTTCTATAGAAATAGTATTTTCACAAAATTTTCTATAGAAATAAAATTTTGACAAAACTTTCGATAGAATAGAAATACAAAATTCACAAAGTTTTCTATCGAAGTAAAAATTTTGGAAAAATTTTAAGTTTTAAATGATATTAATTTAATTTGGAAAAATGGTCCGCTGGTACGAATGTTGGTCCAAAATAAAACTTCATTGTGGCAACGCCGTTAAGGCCCTCTTAGTTAAATACCTATTCAACTCTTACTCTCTCCATCTCTCTCCATCTCTCTCCATTTACTTCATAAGCAATCACCCACTCTCTCTTACACATGCATACAAATAGCATAAGCACAATATTTTGCATAAATACTGTAAACATACTACAGTAAATGCCAACACTGTTATGGGGAAATGTCACTCACTTGTGGAGAAAGGATGTGATTGCCGAATACAACACAGCAACACCTCACAGATGCTTTTGTATGTAGAGTTACTTTTAACACCTCAACCGAACAATACAACAATTGTTTGCATAATTTCAAAAAGCAAGAAAAGAGAAAAAGGACAATGAGGATTTTTCAGTGAGGAGAAACAGCAGATTCTTGCTCAAGATGTCTTAAACCAAAAAGGCTTTTCAGTTTTTAATGAAAATAATGTGCATGTGTCACAAATTATTGTAAGATTTTGAACAATAAGAAAAATAACTGTTATTACTATGAACCACAACCACTAAAATCCGAATGCATAAAATTACACATACAATTTTCAACATTGGAAAATACTTTAAGGTTTCTTATGCGGCTTCAAGACATTTGGCAATAGAAACAAGGATGATATGTATGTTGAGTGCTGGGGAGGGGATCTTTTTCCAATTAATATTCATCGAAGGAAAAATAAAAGTTAATGGTTGATGCCAGAATTTCGTAAATCTCTTCAATAATGGCTCTCTCTCTATACAAAATATGTTGACCTATCAATAAATTTTGGTTCCATATCAAGTAAAGCGTAGAAATTTTCATTGAAATACCAGAGTGGAAAAAAACTTAAGGAAAACAGTAAAATAAAATTTTATGGAATTTCCGGTGTTGGTACATAAAGGGAAAATGCGTTTCTTTTAACCAAATCCTGGTAGGATTTGCCTTCTTACGTCTTAACATAGTTTATGTTAAGATGATGAAAACGGAAGCCCAGTTAGATATTTTCATTAACTTGGGAGAAAAGTCAAATGAGCAAACAAAATACACCTACTTTTTTGTGTTGGAAATTATTAGAAAAGCTTTTTGTCTGCTACCACATCTACTAGCATAGTTCTTTGGTCTATGTTGGTCTTTATGTTTCCTGGCCACACGGGAAATAAGAAAAATTGGGCGCGGAAATAACACTAAAAATAAAATAAAATTGCCAATTGTTACAGACATTTAGTTTTTCCCTGCATCCTTCCTTGTTACTATTACTCTCGTTGTTGCTGTTGTTATTTTTGTTGTGTCCATGGTCCTTGATTAAAATCTTCTAGATGTCTTCGTAGATGTCCTTACTAAATTTTGTATTGTGCATGCTTCACACCAAAAGTGGTTGATTTTGTTTTTGTCATCGCCTCCATTTGTAATTTTGACATTTGTCCATCAGACTGAAGATTCCAATGGGCGTGTATTTCTATTACTCCTACGTTGTATTGAACTACCGGAAATGATGAAATTGTAATGATTATTATGGCAATTGTTTTGAATTGTCGGCTAGAGTAATCTATAGACCATTGGAATCCTGGTCCATTTGTAGCACAACAAATTAAACACTGGGGTGTTGTATAGACTTTAGTAACTACGTCTTAAGATGGAATTTGTGGGTGTAGGTCCTTCGAAGTGATTGGCCGCAAGGGCCAGAATTGTTTAAAGTGGAATACTCGAAATAGTGAAAATATTTTTCTAAGAAGCATATTGAGGCAATAAAATACAGCTATGGCTTGTACACTGAAACAAAAAAAATATTGTCGTGAGGTCACAGAATTCATGTCTTTAAAATACAAATGCAAATTTTGCTTAGCATAGAGGACGCATTTCTCTTTTTCCTTGTCCAAAAGTCGATAAACTTTTCAATGAAGTCGTATTGTCCATATAAATAAGTGATTTAACTCAAAAATGGGCATCATAACATGAAAGAAAAATTTTTTGGGCTAAGGTCAACTTGACTTTAATAATTCAGAAAAATTATTTAAATTTACACAGAAAAAAGTATCACCAGAATATTTCCAATTAAAAAGTTAATTGAAGTTGAATGTTTTTTCAATTAATAAATTAATTGATACAATTAACTTTTTAATCAAGATAGAAACATTAGGTTAATTAAGTCAATGATTGAAAATTTTAAAATTTTTAATTAAAAAATTAATTGATAGAATTAACTTTTTAATCAAATTCAGAAGACTAAGTCAGTTAAAAAAAGTGATGAACATTTCTTAATCAAAATAAAAACTCTAAGCCAATTCAGAAAGTAATTGAAAATAGTTACCCTTTTAAATAAAAAATTAATTGGGGTTTGCATTCAAAATCAATTAAATTTTTAATTGAATCAATTAAAAAATTAATTGAAAATTGCTAATGACATCAATTAATTTTTTAATCAAAGA